>NC_079192.1:120763192-121028731 GCF_029499605.1 Hyla sarda
TCGTTTTAAGCATAAAAAACATACATGTGAAACATAAATAAATGCAGTGTGAACCCAGCTTTATTTGAAATCATAATGAGAAAAGAAGAGGTGAGGCTGGGGTCGCACTGCATTTTTGTTTACGTTTAATGTTTATATAAAGTATAATACACTTACAAAAGAAAAAAACATATACGTTAATGGATGCTAAAAATGGATTCTGCTGTATAACATAAAGCAAAAAACATTTCCCATTGATTTACATTATAGAAAAAGAAAATGGTTTGCTATGTATTTTTTTTTTTTTTTTTGCTGTATACAGTAACGTAGTCGACTACCTTTTTCTACACAGCTAAATTAAAAGCACTATAATGGAAACAGTGAAACGGAAACATGACATGTTGTTTCTTGACATGGAAACTTAAAGGATTCCACACAGACTTTGTTTCTGGTAGCCTGGATGTGGATTAGCCCATTGAATGGAGCTAATCTGCAGCCTAATCCACAGCATACAAGATGAAAATCTGCAGTAGGGATCTGACGGTATGCCTTAGATCCTTGCAACAAATTTTTCTGATGGAGAAATCCATCGTGTGAATGTACCCTAAAGGGGCACCAAGCTCTGTCTCTCTAGCTGTTGAACAGATGCTGTTAAAAGACATGACAGTGTGATTTACATCTAGCTGCTTTTCCCACATGAAGGCTGTGCAGATTGAAACAATAGGCCTGGCAGCCTGGCACACAATGACCATGAAAAGCTGGCATACACTTCCCATCTCTATACTTACTTTTATAAATGAAGGCTGATGAAGAAAAATGTATGATGACCCAATCTGGTTTCCCCTGCCAGAAGCGCTGCATAGATGTTGGTGTAGATTGAGCATATGGCACTGCAGCCAGTCACTGGCCTCAGTGTTCACTTGCAAGTCAGTTCGAAAATATGGTGGACAGCTTGTACGCCTCACATATTATTCCCCTTCATCAGGATAGCACCAAACAATTTGAACTATTGGTGTGGCTAAGCAGTTGTACACTATGTACATGTATGGCAGGAGCTACCATAAAAGATTGTTGAGGTTGCAAGAAACGTGTGGCCTTCTTCACATATGATCAGCGCTTCCATCATGCAGACTGATAACTAGACTCATCCTATAGTCTTATATGTGATCAGTTTTTAGGCCACCACTTGTGATTTCTTTATTACCTGTATTAACTGCTTCTGTTTGAACTCATTACCTGTATAAAAGACACCTGGCCACACAATCAAACAGACTCCAACCTCTTCACAATGGCCAAGACTAGAGAGCTGTGTAAGGACATCAGGGATAAAATTATAGACCTGTACAAGGCTGAGATGTGCTACAGGACAATAGATAAGCAGCTTGGTGAGAAGGCAACAACTGTTGTGGCAATTATTATAAAATGGAAGAAGTTCAAGATGACGGTCAATCTCCCTCGGTCTGGGGCTCCATGCAAGATCTCAACTCGTAGGGCATCAATGATCATGAGGAAGGTGCGTGATCAGCCCAGAACTACACAGGACCTGGTCAATGACCTGAAGAGACCTGGGACCACGGTCTCCAAAAAAAAACATTAGTAACACACTACACGGTCATGGATTAAAAACCTTCTGCACACGCAAGGTCCCCCTGCTCAAGCCGGCACATGTCCTGGCCTTTCTGAAGTTGGCCAATGACCATCTGAATGATGCAGAGGAGGAATGGGAGAAGGTCATGTGGTCTGATGAGACAAAAATAGAGCTTTTTGGTCTAACCTACACTCGCTGTGTTTGGAGGAAGAAGGATGAGTACAACCCCAAGAACACCATCCCAACCGTGAAGCATGGAGGTGGAACCATCATTCTTTGGGGCTGCTTTTCTGCAAAGGGAACAGGAGGACTGCACCGTATTGAGGGGAGGATGGATGGGGTCATGTATGGTGAGATTTTGGCCAAAAACCTTCTTCCCTCAGTAAGAGCATTGAAGATGGGTTGTGGCTGGGTCTTCCAGCAACTATGGAGTGGCTCTGTATGAAGCATCAAGCATCTAGGCCCTGGAGTGGCCTAGCCAGTCTCCAGACCTGAACCCAATAGAAAATCTTTGGAGGGAGCTGAAAGTCCATATTGCCCAGCGACAGCAAGAAACCTGAAGGATCTGGAAAAGGTCTGTATGGAGGAGTGGGCCAAAATCCCTGCTGAAGTGTGGGAACACCTGGTCAAGAACTACAGGAAACATTTGATCTCTGTAATTGCAAACAAAGGTTTATGTACCAAATATTAAGTTATGCTTTTCTGATGTATCAAATACTTATGTCAAGCAATAAAATGCAAATTCATTAAAAAAAATCATACAATGTGATTTTCTGGATTTTTGTTTTAGATTCCATCTCTCACGGAAGAGTAGATATGATAAAAATTACAGACCTCTACATGCTTTGTAAGTAGGAAAACCTGTGTATCAAATAGTTCTCCCCACTGTAACTGATATCTATGAACCAAACGTAAGAAGTATGCCGATTGGTCATAACATTTAACCCTATTGACTAATCATTTTGTTATCACGTAGAATCCATGCCTATTGAATCATTGAAAACACTCTTCTCGAGAAAATTGTTGATGACTCCATTAGAACTCTCCTGCCCACCCTTTTTGTGTCTCCCTTGTCTCTCCCTTTCAGTCCACAAAGAGATGGTTGTTGGTTCTCAGTTTATAGACAATGTACACAAGAGTCAAAAGCCTTAATAGATTGGTCATAGTTTAATAGATGTCAGTGATCTCATTTTATTTGCTGACATTCTAATAAAAACAATTGTTTCAAAGAAAGGAGCTGCCTAATATTGTGTAGGTCCCTGTTGTGATGCAAGTGGATGAGGAGCCAACCCGGAGGGAGGCCATTTTGGAATTGGTCTTCACAAATGGGGATTTGGTGTATTATGTTTTGTAGGCGAAAGCTTGGGATCTAGAGATCACCAGTCAGTATGGTTTAATATAAGAACAGTGAAGGAGTCACATCACACAAAAACAAAAGTTTTAGATTTTAGAAAAACAGACTTTTCTAAAATGAGATTAGTCATAAATGAGTCCCTATCAGACTGGAATGGATTACATGGAGTCCAGGTGAAATGGGACTTAAAAGACGCATTATTGAAAGCAACAGAAAACTGCATTAGACTTGTCAGTAAAAGCAGGAAAAGGAAGAGACCACCATGGTACTCAGCAGAAGTGGTCAAAATCATAAAAAACAAAAAGCTAGCATTTAGTAATTATAAAACAACCCAGAGAAATGAAGATAGGGATATCTACAAGACTAGGCAGAAAGAGGCCAAGCAAGTTATAAGAACTTCTAAAGTGCAGGCAGAAGAAAAACTAGCTCAGTCTGTGAAAAAAGGGGATAAGACATTCTTCAGATCTATAAATGAAAAAAAGGAAATTAAAACAAGCTATAAGTACCGTATTTATCGGGGTATACCACGCACCGGCCTATAACACGCACCCTCATTTTACCAAGGATATTTGGGTAAAAAAAGTTTTTTACCCAAATATCCATGATAAAATGAGGGTGCGTGTGTGCGCGTGTATACCCCGATATACCCCCAGGAAAGGCAGGGGGAGAGAGGCCGTCGCTGCCCGCTTCTCTCCCCCTGCCTTTCCTGGGGTCTAGAGCGCTGCTGTCGGCCCTCTTCACCCCCTGGTTATCGGCGCCGCTGCCCGTTCTGTCCCCCTGACTATCGGTGCCGACGCCGATAGCCAGGGGGAGAGAAGCGGCGCCGACAGCCAGGGGGAGAGAAGGGGCAGCGGCACCCATTGCCGGCGCCGCTGCCCCGTTGCCTCCCCCCATCCCCGGTGGCATAATTACCTGAGTCGGGTCCGCGCTGCTCCAGGCCTCCGTCGTGCGTCCCCAGCGTCGTTGCTATGCACGGCGCGGCGCTCTCACGTCATGCGCCGCGCCGTTCAGCGCATAGCAATGACGCCGGGGACGCACGACGGAGGCCTGGAGCAGCGCGGACCCGACTCAGGTAATTATGCCACCGGGGATGGGGGGAGGCAACGGGGCAGCGGCGCCGGCAATGGGTGCCGCTGCCCCTTCTCTCCCCCTGGCTGTCGGCGCCGCTTCTCTCCCCCTGGCTATCGGCGCCGGCACCGATAGTCAGGGGGACAGAACGGGCAGCGGCGCCGATAACCAGGGGGTGAAAAGGGCCGACAGCAGCGCTCTAGACCCCAGGAAAGGCAGGGGGAGAGAAGCGGGCAGCGACGGCCTCTCTCCCCCTGCCTTTCCTGGGGGGGTATCGGCGTATAACACGCACACAGACTTTAGGCTAAAAATTTTAGCCTAAAAAGTGCGTGTTATACGCCGATAAATACGGTAAATAAAAACAAAAGGAGGAAGGTGTGTAGAAGAGAATAAAGGGCTAGCCGACTGCCTTAATGAATACTTCTGTTCAGTTTTTACAGAAGAAAAAGAAGGAAAAGGACCTCCATTAGGGAGGAAGACTAATGAATCATTTGATGCATGTGTCTTTACAGATGAAGAGGTTCTACATTTGCTATCTGAAGTGAAGACAAATAAGTCACAGCGGCCTGATGGGATACAGCCAAAATTGTTAAAAGAGCTTAGTGGTGAGCTAGCAAAACCGTTAACACATTTATTTAACCAATCACTGGTAACAGGAGTCATCCCGGAAGATTGGAAATTAGCAAATGTCATGCCCATTCACAAGAAAGATAGTAGGGAGGAATCAAGCAACTATAGGCCAGTAAGTCTGACATCAATAATGGGGAAATTACTGGAAACCCTACTAAAGTATAGGATTGTAGAACATCTAAAATCCCATGGATTGCAAGATGAAAAACAACATGGGTTTACTTCAGGGAGATCATGTCAAACAAATCTTATTGATTTTTTTGACTGGGTGACTAAAATAATTGATGGTGGAGGGGCAGTAGACATTGGATGTATAGATTTTAGTGAGGCTTTTGACACTGTCCCACATAGAAGACTTATCAATAAACTACAGTCATTGATCTTGGACTCCCATATTGTTGAATGGATTAGATAGTGGCTGAATGACAGACAACAGAGGGTTGTAGTCAATGGAGTATGTTCAGAGTTACCAGTTACCAGTGGGGACCTCAGGGATCTGTACTGGGACCAATATAGTTTAATATCTTCATTAGTGATATTGCAAAAGGTCTTGATGATAAGGTGTGTCTTTTTGCTGATGACACAAAAATATGTAACAGGGTTGATGTTCCTGGAGGGATATGCCAAATGGAAAAGAATTTAGGAAAACTAGAAAAATTGTCAGAACTCTGGCAACTGAAATTTAATGTGGACAAGTGCAAGATAATGCACCTGGGGCGTAATAACCCTTGGGCAGAATATAGAATATTTGACACAGTCCTGACCTCAGTATCTGAGGGATTTAGGAGTAATTATTTCAGAAGACTTAAGGGTAGGAAGACAATGTAATAGAGCAGCAGGAAATGCTAGCAGAATGTTTGGATGTATAGGGAGAGGTATAAGCAGTAGAAAGAGAGAAGTGCTCATGCCGCTGTACAGAACACTGGTGACACCTCACTTGGAGTATTGTGCGCAGTACTGGAGGCCATATCTCCAAAAGGATATAGATACTTTAGAGAGAGTTCAGAGAAGAGCTACTAAACTAGTACATAGATTGCAGGATAAAACTTACCAGGAAAGGTTAAAGGACCTTAACATGTATAGCTTGGAAGAAAGAAGAGACAGAGGCAGGGCCGGATTAAGAGCATCATGGGCCTGGTGCTGAAGATTTTGATGGGCCTTTTTATCGGAATATATAAAATGAAAATGCAACACAAAGTAATTTTTCTTAACACAAATAAAGCGCATCTGTCACATGTTTTATGCACATTAAATTACCAGGATAGCTGAATAAATGTTAGTGTCCAGAGGAAAAATTGCTGAGTTAACCATAGCAACCAATCAGATCGCTTCTTTCATTTTCCAGAGGCCTTTTCAAAAATAAAAGAAGTGATCTGATTGGTTGCTATGGGCAACTCAGCAACTTTTATACTGGAAGAAAGGAGATTTTGTCTAAGGCAAAGGAAAGGGTTTTTTACACTAAGAACAATAAGGAAGTGGAATCCTCTGCCTGCAGATATGATCTTATTAGAGTCTGTAAAGATGTTTAAAAAGCAACTGGATGAATATTTGCAAAAGCATAACATTAAGGGATATAGGCCCTGATTTTTTTCAGCATGTTGTGATGCCCGCGCTGTAGCATGTTGCAGAAAATTATTTCCAGTATAATAATCAAATATACCAATTGCCACAGAATGGGAAAGTGCTAAAAAAGTTTTTACCATTTAAAACTACAGCTCCCAGTATGACCTTAAGTATGGGGTAAGGCTATGCTAGGAGTTGTTGTTTCACCCATCATTACTGCAGAACTTACAAGTGACTCTAGCTCTGATAGGACATAGTGAGGAGAATACACAATGAAATAAGTGATTACAGGTGACGTCTTCTCTATAGTGAGGAGAATACACAATGATATCAGTGATTACAGGTGACGTCTTCTCTATAGTGAGGAGAATACACAATGAAATAAGTGACTACAGGTGACGTCTTCTCTATAGTGAAGAGAATACACGATAAAATCTGTTACTACAGGTGACGTCTTCTCTATAGTCTTTTCTTATCTAATTCAGATGGTACATACCACCAGGACTTGTTTCAGCTAAATGTTCACTCAGCAGAACTTGATACCCAGACGGCTCCTCACTATGTCAGCGCATTCTGATCCTCTATATGAAAACAATAATTATTATAATGCTGCCAAACACCATATCCTTTGAATATAATACTGGCACACACTGTACCCTCTGAATATGATACTACTACATACTGTATCCTCTGAATATAAGACCGCCACACACCGTAACCTCTGAATATATTACTACAACACACTGTACCCTCTGAATATAATATACCACATACTGTGCTCTCTGAATATAACCTTGCCATGCACCCTCTGAATACAATACCGTAATTATGTGGCCCATAAAAACCATACTACCCCAAAATTCCTTATAATATACACTATGGCCGACATGTATAATTGTCTTTAGACAGTTTTTTTGTGTCTAAAAATTGTGCAAATAAAGGCGCAAGCAGGGTTTATTTGTGCCTTTTTTGCGCTTGAGTTGTAATCCACTGATTTTGGCAATACACATAATATGGACGGGTTTTATGAACTGCACCTTTTTGTGAAAAGGCGCAAAATATTTGCAAAACCACTGAAAAGTCTCTAAAATTACACCAGCCCAGACTTAGCTTTTGGGTGTATGTGAAGAGTGAAATTTTAGAAAATGTGACCTGCACAAAATGTATCAAATGGTCTGCTACCTTTTAATAAATTTGATGCTCCTACACATTACAGCACACAAAAAAGGTGTAAAAATGCTTCACATACACCTACAATGATAAATGCCGGCCCATACCTCTGAAATGCAAAACACTCTGTGCCCCTCATATATGGTAATAATGCCCCATCCTGTGCCCCCCACATATATTAATGATAACCCGTCCTGTTCCCCCCACATAATAATAATGCCCTCTGTCCTGTGCCCCTCGCATATAATGCACCCTGTCATGTTCCCCTCACATACAATGCCCCCTGTCCTGCCTCCTCAGGGGGCATTATATGTGAGGGGCACAGGACATAGGGCATTATATGTGGGGGGCACAGGACAGCCCCCCACCCCCCGTCATGTGCCCATATAATGCACATATAATGCCCCCTGACATATGTCCCTGACTTATAATGCCCCCTGTCCTGTGCCCCTCAAATATAATGCCCCCTGAGGGGGCAGGACAGGGGGCATTATATGTGAGGGGCACAGGACATGGGGCATTATGTATAAGGGGCACATGTCAGGGGGCATTATATGTGAGGGGCACAGGACATGGGGCATTATATATGAGGGGCACATTTCAGGGGGCTTTATATGTGAGGGGCACAGGACATGGGGCATTATATATGAGGGGCACATGTCAGGGGGCATTATATGTGCATTATATTGGCACATGACAGGGGGGCCCCTGTCATGTGCCCCCACATATAATGCCCCCCTGTCATTTGCCCCCCACATATAATGCCCCCTGACATGTGCCCCTCATATATAATGCCCCTTGGACATGGGGTATTCTATATGAGGGGCATTATATATGAGGGGCACAGGACATGGGGCATTATATATGAGGGGCACATGTCAGGGGGCATTATATGTGGGGAGCAAATGACAGGGGGGCATTATATGTGGGGGCACATGACAGGGGGCATTATATATGAGGGGCACAGGGCAGGGGGTATTATAAGTAAGCTGCAAATGTCAGGGGGGCATTATATGTGCATTATATTGGCACATGACAGGGGGGCCCCTGTCATGTGCCCCCACATATAATGCCCCCCTGTCATTTGCCCCACACATATAATGCCCCCTGACATGTGTCCCTCACATATAATGCCCCCTGGACATGGGGTATTATATATGAGGGGCATTATATATGAGGGGCACAGGACATGGGATATTATATATGAGGGGCATTATATATGAGGGGCACAGGACATGGGGTATTATATAAGAAGGGCACATGACAGGGGGGCATTATATGGACACATGATGGGGGGGGTCCTGTCATGTGCCCCCACATACAATGTCCCCCTGTCATGTGCCCCTCATATATAATACCCCATGTCTTGTGCCACTCACATATAATGTCCCCCTGTCATGTGCCCCTCATATATAATACCCCATGTCCTGTGCCCCTCATATATAATGCCCCCCTGACATGTGCCCCTCACATATAATGCCCCCCTGACATGTGCCCCTCACATATAATGCCCCCCTGACATGTGCCCCTCACATATAATGTTCCTGAGGGGGCAGGACAGCCAGGGGCATTATATGTGAGGGGCACATGTCAGGGGGGCATTATATGTGAGGGGCACATGTCAGGGGGGCAGTATATGTGAGGGGCACAGGACATGGGGTATTATATATGAGGGGAACATGACAGGGGGGCATTATTTGGGCACATGACAGGGGGGTTATATAATGTCCCCCGCATATATAATAAACCATGTCTTGCAACCTATAATGCGGTTGCTGCCCTCCTGACATGTTAAATTGTGCCCCTCACAGTGCCTTACATTATAAATGGCCCCAAGGGCTGTGATCTTTCTCTCCGGGACCCGGTGACTCAGACTGACATGCTGCGGCGGTTGCTGCTCAGTCCTTGTGTTAGTGGGAGCCGCGGGGACGTGACTTCCGGGCACCGCCGTGAAGTGGGTGACGTCACTGCAGCTCTCGCTGACAGCTGCCGAAGCGCGTGTGACTGGCGGAGGTGACGACGGCCCGGGTGTTGTAAGATAGCGGGGGGGAGGGGTAGTGTCGGCGTTAGGTGTTTTGTAAGATAGTGGGGAGCGGGGGGGGGGGGGGGGGTTGTGGGGTCTCTGTTAGCGTTAGGTGTTGGCGGCAGAACGGGAGGCGGGTCACCGGTCTGGGCGGCCTATGCGGGCCGCCTGTGCAGGCCACTGGGCCTATTTTAATGTAAGGGCCTGGAGCGGCAGCTCCATCCGCCCCTACATTAATCCGGCCCTGGACAGAGGGGATATGATAGAGACTTTTAAATATATAAAGGGAATCAACACGGTAAAGGAGGAGAACATATTTAAAAGAAGAAAAACTACCACAAGAGGACATAGTTTTAAATTAGAGGGGCAAAGGTTTAAAAGTAAATATCAGGAAGTATTACTTTACTGAGAGAGTAGTGGATGCATGGAATAGGCTTCCAGCAGAAGTGGTCGCTGCAAATACAGTGAAGGATTTTAAGCATGCATGGGATAAGCATAAGGCTATCCTTCATATAAATAGAGCCAGGGACTATTGATAGAATTCAGAATACTGGGCAGACTAGATGGGCCAAATGGTTCTTATCTGCCGACACATTCTATGTTTCTATGATGCAAAAACAGCTTTGACCCACAAGACCTTAGCAGCAGATCTTTTACATCTCGTAAGTTGTAAGGTGGGGTCTCCATAGATTGGTGTAATGACTCGTCCGTGTTTGACCTGAAGAGTTAAATTTTCCTAGGTTCTGGCTTGGTTTGGTTGCTGTGGCTACACCCTAGCCAATCTGTGGCTGTGGGCAGCTGACCAATGCTGTGCTCAATCTGATTTTGCACCTGTGTTGCTGGCTATTTAAACCTTCTATGTGCCTCCATTTAAAAAGGTTAACTCCAGTACTAACGTTCCATTTGATCTTCAGATTTCTGGTTTTGACTTTAGCTCTGTATATCTGGACTCGCCCCAGACTTTCTAATTCGGTTTCTATATGCTCTTCTAGGTTTAGACTTCATGTTGTGGACTGATTTATCTGTTACTAGCTGAGTACTCGGTGTTGCCCGGTTTTTCCTACCTAATCCTTGAGGTGGAGGAAAAGCAACATAGGAGGAAGCACTTGTCCGCATATCCCGTCCTCATATCCTGTCCTCATATCCCGACCTCATATTCAATTCTCATATCCCATCCTCATTTCCCATCCTTATATCCCATCTTCATATCCCGACCTCATATTCTGTCCTCACATCCCATCATCATATCTTGTCCTCATATCCCGTCCTCACAACCCATCCTTATCTCCCAATCTCATACCCTGTCCTAATATCCCAACCTTATATCCCATCCTCATATCCTGTCATCATGTGCCGACCTCATACCCTGTCCTCATATCCTGTCATCCTATCCCGTCCTCAAAGCATTTGATAAATTTTGTGCAGGTTAACATTTTCAAAAATTTCTCTCTTCGCATACAACAAAAAGCTAAGCGAAGTCTGGGCTGGTGTAGTTTTAGAGACTTTTCAGTGGCTTTGTGCCTTTTTTGCACCTTTTCACAAAAAGGCGCAGTTCATAAAACCTTTCCATATCATGTGTATTGCCAAAATCAGTGGATTGCAACTCAAAATCAGCAGAAATGTGTAAACCAAAAGGCGCAAATAAACCCTGCTTGCGCCTTTTTTGCGCCTTTTCTAGACACAAAAAACAGTCTAAAGACAATGATAAATGTCGGCCATTGAGTTTTATGTATATAGATTTGTCTGTCTCCCCTTGTACTGTTAGAGTAAGTCTTTCCTATTGTTAGTTAGTCTCCTCTTGTATTTCTGACCATTTTCCTGACATGTGACTGTATACCTCTGAAGTTCATTATTTTGACACTGAAGCCCTGCACGTAGACAGGCAGGCACTGTCTTCGTGGTTGTGGATCCATTATTTAGAATGGATACGCAATAGGAAGGGAAAGATGGAGTGGGCGAGTTCAGGGCTTCACCTTCTCCCTGCCCAAGGGAGCACTGAAGCCAGCACTTTGAACTCCTTGTCATGTTCTCTAAACCATTCCTAAATCATTTTTGCATGGAGTAGGGCATATTATCCTGCTCCTAGGAAATGCCACTGCTGTGAAGAGCTGTACTTGGTTTGTACAATATTTTGGCAGGCGGCACATGTTGAAGTAACTTGCACATGAATACCAGGACTCAAGGTTTCAATTGCTGAAAATATAATATTGTTAATTCCACTGGCTTACTCCTCCCTAGGTACAGAACAACACACAGGCACCAGGCCACCTTCTTCCATTGCTCAGTAGATCAGTTCTGTTGCTCAAGTCCCCATTGTAGGTACTTTTGGCAGTGGATGGGGTCAGCATTGACAGTCTAACCATTTTTTAGCTACCTAGGCTTATTTGCAGAAAGTTGTGATGGACTGTGTGTTTTGACACCTTTCTATCATAGCCAGCATCAACATTTTTAGAAACCTGTGAAACTGGACCTTGGAGTACTTATGGTAAGTACTAACTACTACATACTAGAAACAACCCACAAGACCTAATGTTTCAAAGATGTTCTGACCTAGTTATCTAGCCATCACCATTAACCTCTTAAGGATGCAGGGCATACCTGTACGCCCTGCACCCGCTCCCCTGCTAGGACACGGGCTCACAAGCTGACCCAGCATCATAGCCTGGTGGCCCCGGCAGCTATCAACCGCCAGGACCCGTGTCTAATGCCGGACATCACCGATCACAGTAATGCCAGCCATTAACCCCTTAGATGCGGTGAACAAAGTTGATCGCAGCGTCTAAAGTGAAAGTAAAACCGTTCCCGGCAGCTCTTGGGTGAAATAGCAGCATCTCGAACAGCTGAGAGAATGGCGGGAGGGCCCTTACCTGTCTTCTAGCTGTCTGATCCGATAGGTTGGAACAGTATAGCACCGATAAGACTGATCAATGCTATGCTATGGCATAGCATTGAACAGTGTATGCAATCAGAAGATTGCAAATAATAGTTCCCAAATGAGGACTAATAAATGTTGTACAAAAAGTAAAAAAATAAATTAAAAAAAGTTAGTAAATGTGAATTAACCCCTTCCATACTATAAGTTAATATCACCCTTTCCCATATTCCATATAAAATATATGTAACCATAATAAAAATAAACATATGTGGTATTGCTGCGTGGGTAAAAGTCTGAATTATAAAAGTGTAATGTTAATTAAACCGCACAGTCAATGGCGTATACGTAAAAAATATTCCAAAATTGGGTATTTTTAGCAATTTTGTATACCCTAAATAATTGATAAAAAGCGATCAAAAAGTCCCATCAAAATAAAAATGGTACCGATAAAAACTACAGATCACAGTACAAAAAATGAGTCCTCACACATCCCCATATATAAAAAAATGAAAAAAGTTATAGGGGTCAGAAGATGACAATTTTAAACATGCTCATTTTGGTGCATGTAGTTATAATTTTTTTAAAGTAGTATAATAAAATAAAATCTACATTAATTTGGTATCCTTGTAACCGTATGGACCTACAGAGTAAATACAGAAAAGTGCACTGCGTAGAAATGGAAGCCACTAAAATTTACAAAATGGCGTGTGTTTTTCTATTTTGTCGCACAAATAATTTTATTTTTTTGGTTTCACCATAGATTTTGTGGTGAAATGACTAATGTCATGACAAAGTAAAATTGGTAGCGCATAAAACAAGCCCTCATATAGGTCTGTTGGTGGAAAACTGAAAGCGTTATGATTTTTAGCAAAAAACGGTCCTGAAAGGGATAAGTCCTTATGTTTTATTCTGTTTCCAAAACATTAGTTTCCAAAACTGTTCTCTGCTATCTAATAAATACCACCTCTTGACAGAAGCCATTGTTGTGAAATGGTATATACTTCACCTGCTAGTAGTTTTAACATTATGACGGTGTATTTTTAGACATGTTTATAAATATGTTGCAGCTTCACAGTATAATCTATGGTCTCTTATATTGATCCATGCTTAATTTATGGGATACCTATAGAATAGAACAAGTATAGTGACACATAGTCTCAATTACTGGGGCGAATGATCACTGGGGCGAATGTTTGACCATTTTCTATAATTCTGTCTGTTTGTAATATTAATAATTATTTGTAATTATTGTACTCATTTTTACCTACTTACTGTTCCACTAAATGCTCACTACTATAAGGTTGTCAGAAACCACAAAATAAGAGATGATAGTGCAGTGCAAACCACATTTTTATTAATATAAAAATACAAAAGTAACAACCAAAAGCAGAATCCAGTGACTTGATGAAACACAGCCAGGGGTTAGAAGCCAAAGCAGGTACTCAGGAATAGCCAAAGTCAGGATACCGGAAGCAGGGTAGTCAGAAGTCAGAACCAGGATGGATGTCAGCCAGGCCAGGATCATACAAGAAGTCAAAGTCAGGAATAACAGGAACATGCTTGGAGATCAGAGACCATACAAGGGCAGAGGCAGGCTGAACTGTTGCAGTTAAAGGAGATCTGCAGCCATAGACAGTTATACCCTATCCACAAGATAAGGGATAAATGCCTAATCGCGGGGGGTCCAAACACTGCCCCCCCCTTGATCTCCTGCATGGGGACCCGGTAGGCCATGCAGGAGGCACGTCGGCCGCAGCATGACGCCATGGTGACACCCCCTCCATATATCTCTATGGGAGAGGCAGAGATGCAGCATTCGTGCATCACCGCCGCTCCCATAGAGCTGTATGGAGTGGGCATGGCGTCAACCTCAGTAAGGTAGATGTCATGCGCATTAGCCGTGCAGTATGGGACCTGTATCCCAGCCGTCGGACCCCCCACGATCATACACTTATCCCCTATCCTGCGGATAGGGGAGTGTTACGCCGAGCGCTCCGGGTCCCCGCTCCTTCCCGGAGCGCTTGCGGTGTTCACCTTCTCGCTGTGCCCCGGTCAGACCCGCTGACCGGGAGCGCTGCATCAATGTCACCGGCGGGGATGCGACCCGCGTAGCGGGACGCGCCCGCTCACGGCTTGCCTCCCAGTCTCCTTACCCGTCCTGTTCCCCGATGGCTCAGTCCCGGCACGCGCAGCCCCGCTCCCTAGGGCGCGCGCTACGGCTTTCTGCGATTTAAAGGGCCAGTGCGCCACTGATTGGCGCCTGGCCCAATCAGTGCTCCGACCTTGCTCTTGCCTAATCCCTTGTACCGCGCCTGTCTCAACAGTCAGTTGGGGTTGAGTCGCTATCGGGTGGAACGACCTGGGGGTTACCTGCCGTTGCAAGTCCATCCCGCTTTGCGGCGGGCTCTGGTGAAAACCAGTAACCCTTTAGACTCCGTTCCCCTGGTACGGCCCACGTCATCACCCCACTGACACAGAGGATCCACCACCAGTATCCTCACAGTATCCGGATCCTGACAGGGAGAAGTCTCTATGGTTGCAGTACTCCTTTAAATAGCCAGGGCCCAGCAGGGAAGGAGCTGGCTGATTAGCAGGTAGTCAGGAAAATGAGGAGCTGCTTGTTTGTGTGCGCTGAAGTGTTTCTGTCTACTCATAAGGAAGTAGTGGAGCAGAAGAGAAGAAAGAATCCTGACAAAGGTCATGAAATACTGCCTATATACTGTACTTATATAGCTACATCAATAATTTATTAAGTCACAATGGTTGCATGTAGTGTAAATAAAGTATGTTTTACAACTATGTACCTTATTATGGTATTTGGTAATGCAGACTGTAATAAACACCTACCTTACAATCTTCCTTACATTGATGAAGGTGAAAAGTAATGGTTGTCTTTACAGTTTGTGAGAAAATGTCTTTATTAGGTATTACATTGTTATTACTATTTCAGCCTATAGGGCAAAAGATCTACTTTGTGGCATGTGGCGTTTCCAACCATTCCCATCAGGGACGGTGCCATATCATCGGACAAAAATGAACCTAGCCTAAGAGAAAATGCCACAAACAGTGGTGTTATTTATTTATTTTTTTGAAAGCTGCCACTGCAGTTTTTGAGCCAAAGCCAGAAGTGTTTTTAAAGGGAATGGGAAATATAAAAGGACTTATACTTCTCCTCCCTTATGGATCCACTTCTGACTTGGGCTCAAAAAACTGCAGTGGCAGTATTCCAAAAAATGCCAGGAAAAAACCTGTGTGGAAACTTGGCCTAAAACATTAATGTCTTAGTGTAGAAGTGACTGTCTGGCCCTTTACAAATGTCAAAATGAATGAGTTTGCTTCCTAACTAAATGTTAAGCATACTGTTGTCATAAAAGATCTTTTAAAAATATGAATGGTTTTGTTTTAATTAACCCTTCAAAGTGCTGACAAGATTGTTTTTGGGCTCGGACAGTTGAGCCCTTTGAGAGTCCCCTCCTTAGTGCACAGCTATTTTTCATTCTCTACATTTCAGGGGGCAGGACCAAGACTGGATTGTTTGCCAGAAGTACTCACACAGGTACATTATTTCCTTTACTTGTCAGGCCAATCAGAACACAACAACTATTTCTTACTGCTCTGCCGTGACATAGTACTGGTAAAAATGACCTAGATTGAATAGGCTGGCACTATGCTAGGAGAATGATTTACATAGTACAGTACTATAGATGGCATGTGGAAGGGGTTACTGTTGCACTGGGTTTACAAGGTGCTATGCAAGCTGAAAGGAAAGAAACAGCAGTAGCACAGCAAAGTAGAGGATACACTATGCAGAGAGCTGCAGCTCCTGAGGTAAGAGAAAAGCCTTGAATTCCCTTTCAGGGGCAGTGCAAATCCTCTGGAGGAGGTAGATAGACTCACAATGGAGGTTCACAGCCCAGTAGTAATTTACAATTATGGTAGGAATTACATAGGCTATCAATTAGAGAGAAGTTACCTTAAAGAACAGTAACAATTTGGTTTATGCAATATTAATAGAAAACAATTATCTCAAAGATGCCTTTGTGTACTGGAAAGTTTTATCCTTTCACAATAAAGATTTATGGATTTATGTTATAGCTGCAATGGAAAAATAAATTGTATTTAGCACTATCCCCATTTTTATGATACCATCACCAATTCTTTTATCCCCTTTTCTAAAATTAAAAGCAGCTCCAGTGTAATTGTTAAAATCTGTTACACCGGTCTTGTGTAATGTAAACTGATATAAAGAATGGATGGTCCTTAGTAAATAATAATAATAATAAAAAACGTGGAAGTAAGTAACAGCAAGTGAAAAAGCAGATCATTCTTGAATACAGCCCCACTGCCCCAGGTTTTTAGTGTAGTTTTTAAGTATTGCTCCAAATAAAACCATTCTATGTCTAATGGAAGACCTGCAGGGATGCAATTTTTTAAAAACACAGCAAGCTTTAGGCATGCAATTTGTTTCAGTGTTTCACTGTAGGAGAAAAATGTATTAAGAAAAATACATGTAAACAATTTCTGTTTATGGCTGGGTTCACACCACGTTTTTGCAATACAGTTCCTGTATACGTTTTCAATTTGAAAACCGCAAGGAACCGTATTGAAAAATGTATGCATTGACTCTCCATTGAAAACCGTATGCCAAAAGATTTTTTTGCATCTTGTACGGTTTTGTCATTTTTTTTCCCGTCCCCAAAACCCGTATTGAAACGTATAAATTTTTTTAAAACATGGGGGTCAATGGGAACCATACAGAACCTTATGTGTGTATGGTTCCATCCGTTTTTCACCATACGGTTTTTCACTTTGCACAGTTTTTTTCTTGGAATTTCAATCAAGCAAGTGAAACATTATTCATAATGGAATGAAAAGTTAAAAACGTATGTTTTTTTCTTAAAAAACGGCTGCAACTGGACATAATTTTTCAAACCGTATACATTTTTTAACCGTATACGGATTAAAATTTGTACACACGTTTTGATACAGTTGGTCCGGTTTTGAGGAATCCATTTTTTTTAAATCAAAAACCTGATACGGGAACTGTATTGCAAAAATGTGGTGTGAACCCAGCCTAAATCAGACACACAAATCTACCTGTAGAACATATCTAAAAAGTTGGGCATGTTTCTTTAACAAAAACATGTGTAAACTAAATAAAAAAATAAATATAATAATAATAAAGAGAGAAAAAATAAATAAAAACACAGCTTTTTTTTTCAACCCCTTCCCTTGGCATGCCCTTGGGTCTTTAACCTCTTAAGGACCAAGGACGTACAGGGACGTCCCCGCACCCTGGGCTTTAAGGACCCAGGACGTCCCCGTACGTCCTGGCGTTTTCCGGTCTCTGCCGCTCGCCGGGCAGAGATCGGAACCGGATGCCTGCTGAAATGCTTCAGCAGGCATCCAGGGCAAACGGCGAGGGGGGCCATGTAGGCCCCCCATGTCGGCGATCGCCGCAAATCACAAGGGAAATCGCCCTTGCGATCTGCGGCGATACCGGGCTGATCGGGTCTCTGGGACCCGACCACCCGGTAATTTTGCATGATCCCGGCTGTCACAGACAGCCAGGACCATGCTAAAGAATAGGAGCGAGGTGGCAAGCCTGCCACCTCCTCCTATTCCCTGCGATCCGTCGGTTAGTTAACCGACCAATCGCAGGAGGGGGGGCGGTTACTTCCTCCCGTCCTGCCCGGCCCCTGGAAGTCCGGAGAGGACAGGAGGAAGACCGGAGGACGCGGCGGGGGACGGGGGAGTGCTGGGGCCCGGCCCCGGTACTTACCTCGTCCCTGAAGACCTGGATCCAGACGATGAAGACGGCAGCGGCGGCGACAGGTGAGTAGATCTTCAGCCGCGGTCGGGCCCTTTACAGCAATGCACGTCGCCGTAAAGCGACATGCATTGCTGTATTGGGACCCTGTAAACTACAACTCCCAGCATGCCCAGACAGCCCTTGGCGTCTGGGCATGCTGGGAGTTGCAGTTTTGCAACTTCTGGAGGTCCACAGTTTTTGGACCACTGTGCCCTTCCAGATGTTGCAAAACTACACATCCTCAGCATGCCCTTACTGTCCAGGCATGCTGGGAGTTGTAGTTCTGTAACATCTGGCCCTTCAGATGTTTCAGAACTACAACTCCCAGCATGCCTGGACAGTTTTGGCATACTGGGAGTTGTAGTTTTGCAACATCTGGAAGGGCACAGATTGGGAACCACTGTATTAGTGGTCTGCAAACTGTAGTCCTCCAGATGTTGCAAAACTACAAATCCAAGCATGCTGGAAGTTGTAGTTCGGCAACATCTGGCTCTAAAGATGTTGCCGAACTACTACTCCCAGCATGCCTGAGAATGTTTGGGAGTTGTGGTTTTGCAACAACTGGAGGCACACTGGTTGGGAAACATTGTTTCCTAACTCAGTGTTTCCTAAGCCGTGTGCCTCCAGCTGTTGCAAAACTATAACTACCAGCATGCACTGTGCATGCTGGGAGTTGTAGTTTTGCAACAGCTGGAGGTCCCCCCCCCTGTTAATGTACAGGGTACATTCACATGGGCAGGGGCTTACAGTGAGTATCGGGCTGCAAGTTTGCAATGCAGCAAATTTTGCGCGGCAGCTCAAACTCGCAGCGGGAAACTCGCTGTAACACCCGCCCTTGTGACTGTACCCTAAAAACACTACACTACACTACACTACACTACACTACACTACACTACACTACACTACACTACACTACACTAACACAAAATAAAATAAAAAGTAAAAACACTACATATACACATACCCCTACACAGCCCCCCTCCCTCCCCAATAAAAATGAAAAACGTCTGGTACGCCACTGTTTCCAAAATGGAGCCTCCAGCTGTTGCAAAACAACAACTCCCAGTATTGCCGGACAGCCGTTGACTGTCCAGGCATGCTGGGAGTTTTGCAACAGCTGGAGGCACCCTGTTTGGGAATCACTGGCATAGAATACCCCTATGTCCACCCCTATGCAAATCCCTAATTCAGGCCTGATCACTGTGCCGCGCGCTATTAACCCTTTAGCCGTGAGCTCAAAGTTGAGCCGCGCGGCTAAAAACGAAAGTAAAAGTGCCCGGCTAGCTCAGGGAGCTGTTTGGGATCGCTGCGGTATAATCGCGGCATCCCGAACAGCTGCAGCACAGGAGGAGGTCTTCTTACCTTCTCCTGTGCTGTCCGATCGCCGAATGAATGCTTCAAGCCTGAGATCCAGGCTTGAGCATTCAATCGCCGAAAACACCGATTGATCCATTCCTATGGAGATGGATCAATCAGTGTAAAAGATCAGTACATGCAATGTTATAGCCCCCTATAGGAGCTATAATATTGTATAAGAAAAAAGTGTAAAAAAAATCATTAACCCTTTCAATTATCCCTTCCCCCAATAAAAGTTTGAATCACCCGGCATTTCCAAAAATAAAAAAAACATTATGTAAATAATAATAAAAATAAACATATGTGGTATCGCCGCGTGCGGAAATGTCCGAATTATAAAAATATACCACGTTTTAAACCGCTCGTTCAATGGCGTATGCGCAAAAAAATTCCAAAGTCCAAAATAGCGCATTTTTGATCACTTTTTATACCACAAAAAAGTGAATAAAAAGTGATCAAAAAGTCTGATCAGAACAAAAATGGTACTGATAAAAACTTCAGATGACGGCGCAAAAAATGAGTCCTCAAAGTGCCCTGAACACAGAAAAATAAAAAAGTTATAGGGGTCAAAAGATTACCATTTTAAACGTATAAATTTTCCTGCATGTATTCATGATTTTTTTTGGAAGTGATACAAATTCAAACCTATACAAGTAGGGTATCATTTTAACTGTATGGACCTACAGAATAAAGATAAGGTATCATTTTTGACAAAAAATGTACTGCGTAAAAACAGAAGCCCCCAAAACGTACAAAATAGTGTTTTTTCATCAATTTTGTCGCACATTGATTTTTTTTCCCGTTTCACCGTAGATTTTTGGGTAAAATGACTAATGTCATTACAAAGTAGAATTAGTGACTCAAAAATTAAGCCATTATATATAATTTTAGGTGAACATTTTTAAGAGTTATGATTTTTTAAAGTTAAGGAGGAAAAATTGAAAATGAAAAAATGGAAAAAGCCCGGGTCCTTAAGGGGTTAAGGGGTTCAAGGGGTACTCTGGTGGAAATCTTTTTTTTTTTATCAACTTTTTGCCAGAAAGTTAAACAGATTTGTAAATTACTTCTATTAAAAAATCTTAATCCTTCCAGCACTTATTAGCTGCTGAATACTACAGAGAAAATTATTTTCTTTTTGGAACACAGAGCTCTCTGCTGACATCTCTGTCCATTTAAATAACTGTCCAGAGTAGCAGAAAATCCCCATATCAAAATGCTGCTCTGGACAGTTCTTAAAATGGACAGTGATGTCAGCAGAGAGCTCTGAGTTCCAAAAAGAATTTCATTTGTAGTATTCAGCAGCTAATAAGTACTGGAAGGATTAAGATTTTTTAATAGAAGTAATTTTCAAATCTGTTTAACTTTCTGGCAACAGTTGATAAAAAAAAAAAAAAAAATTCCACTGGAGTACCCCTTTAACCTCTTCAGGACACAGGGCGTATCCTTAACCTCTTAACCCCTTAAGGACTCAGCCCATTTTGGCCTTAAGGACTCAGACAATTTAATTTTTACGTTTTCATTTTTTCCTCCTCGCCTTCTAAAAATCATAACTCTTTTATATTTTCATCCACAGACTAGTATGAGGGCTTGTTTTTTGCGTGACCAGTTGTCCTTTGTAATGACATCACTCATTATATCATAAAATGTATGGCGCAACCAAAAAACACTATTTTTGTGGGGAAATTAAAACGAAAAACGCAATTTTGCTAATTTTGGAAGGTTTTGTTTTCACGCCGTACAATTTATGGTAAAAATGACATGTGTTCTTTATTCTTAGGGTCAATACGATTAAAATGATACCCATTATTATATACTTTTATATTATTGTTGCGCTTAAAAAAAATCACAAACTTTTTAACCAAATTAGTATGTTTATAATCCCTTTATTTTGATGACCTCTAACTTTTTTATTTTTCCGTATAAGCGGCGGTATGGGGGCTCATTTTTTGCGCCATGATCTGTACTTTTTTTTGATACCACATTTGCATATAAAAAACTTTTAATACACTTTTTATAATTTTTTTTTAAATAAAATGTATTAAAAAAGTAGGAATTTTTGACTTTTTTTATTTTTTTTCGTTCACGCCGTTCACCGTACGGGATCATTAACATTTTATTTTAATAGTTTGGACATTTATGCACGCGGCGATACCAAATATGTCTATAAAAAATGTTTTTTACGCTTTTTGGGGGTAAAATAGGAAAAAACGGACGTTTTACTTTTTTATTGGGGAGGGGATTTTTCACTTTTTTTTTACTTTTACTTTTACATTTTTTTACATTTTTTTTTACACTTGAATAGTCCCCATAGGGGACTATTCATAGCAATACCATGATTGCTAATACTGATCTGTTCTATGTATAGGACATAGAACAGATCAGTATTATCGGTCATCTCCTGCTCTGGTCTGCTCGATCACAGACCAGAGCAGGAGACGCCGGGAGCCGCACGGAGGAAGGAGAGGGGACCTCCGTGCGGCGTTATGAATGATCGGATCCCCGCAGCAGCGCTGCGGGCGATCCGATCGTTCATTTGAATCGCAAACTCCCGCAGATGCCGGGATCTGTATTGATCCCGGCACCTGAGGGGTTAATGGCGGATGCCCGCGAGATCGCGGGCGTCGGCCATTGCCGGCGGGTCCCTGGCTGCGATCAGCAGCCGGGATCAGCCGCGCATGACACGGGCATCGCTCCGATGCCCGCGGTTATGCTTAGGACGTAAATGTACGTCCTGGTGCGTTAAGTACCACCTCACCAGGACGTACATTTACGTCCTGCGTCCTTAAGGGGTTAAGGACCGGGGTCTTTTCCATTTTTGCATTTTCGTTTTTTGCTCCTTGCCTTTAAAAAATCATAACTCTTTCAATTTTGCACCTAAAAATCCATATGATGGCTTATTTTTTGCGCCACCAATTCTACTTTGTAATGACTTCAGTCATTTTGCCCAAAAATCTACAGCAAAATTGAAAAAAAAAATCATTGTGAGACAAAATTGAAAAAAAAAACACTGTTTTGTAAATTTTGGGGGCTTCCGTTTCTACGTAGTACATTTTTCGTAACAATGACACCTTATCTTTATTCTGTAGGTCCATCCGGTTAAAATGATACCCTACTTATATAGGTTTGATTTTGTCGTACTTCTGGAAAAAATCATAACTACATGCAGGAAAATTCATACGTTTAATATTGTCATCTTCTGACCCCTATAACTTTTTTATTTTTCCGCGTATGGGGCGGTATGAGGGCTCATTTTTGCGCCGTGATCTGAAGTTTTTAACGGTACAATTTGCATTGATAGCACTTTTTATAAATTTTTTTATGATATAAAAAGTGACCAAAAATGCACTATTTTGGACGTTTGGAATTTTTTTGCGCTTACGCAATTGACCGTGTGGTTTAATTAACAATATATTTTTATAATTCGGACATTTCCACATGCGGCAATACCACATATGTTTATTTTTATTTACACTGTGTTTTTTTTATGGGAAAAGGGGGGTGATTCAAACTTTTAATAGGGGAGGTGTTAAATGATCTTTATTCACTTTTTTTTTTTCACTTTTTTTGCAGTGTTATAGCTCTCATAGGAAACCAGTGATCGATGATTCTGCCGCATTACTGCTCATGCGTGGATCTCAGGCACTGAGCAGTCATTCGGCGATCGGACAGCATGGAGGCAGGTAGGGATCCTCCAGCTGTCTTGTAAGCTGTTTGGGATGCCGCGATTTTGCCGCGGCTATCCCGAACAGCTCCCTGAGCTTTGAACGCCGTGTCTAAAGGGTAAATAGCGCGCGGCACCGCGATCAATGCCGCGCACTATTAGCCACGGGTCCCAGGGCCCCGCGTTATAGATCGGGAGCAGACTCATGACGTCACAGGTTAAGGACGCAGGGCATACGGGTACGCCCATGGGAATTCCATTCCCTGCCGCTAGCCGGTCGGGGACCGGGCAAGAATGCAGCAGGCATCCCCCCACCCCCGACCAATAGCAGATCGGGGGTGGGGGGTTCAAAGTTCAGTTCTCCCGCTCTGTCCACCCACGGTAGTCCAGGCAGAGCAGGGGAACTGTGATGTGAGATGATCAGTACATGCTCGAAGTTGTAGTTTTGCAACAGCTGGAGGTTTGCCCACGCATGTGAATGTACAGGGTACATTCACACAGGCGGGTTTACAGTGAGCTTCCTGCTTCAAGTTTGAGCTGAGGCAAAATTTCCGCCGCAGCGCAAACTCCTAGTGGGAAACTTACCGTAAACCCCTGCCAGTACGAATGTACCCTAAAAACACTACACTACACTACCACATAATAAAGGGTTAAACACTACATATACACCCCCTTACACATTGTCCCTCCACCCCAATAAAAATGAAAAACATATTCTACGGCAGTGTTTCCAAAACGGAGCCTCAAGCTGTTGCAAAACAACAACTCTGACTGTCCAGGCATGCTGGGAGTTTAGCAACAGCTAGAGGCACCGCGTTTGGGAATCACTGGCATAGAATACCCCTATGTCCACCCCTATGCAATCCCTAATTAAGTCCTCAAATGTGCATGGCGCTCTCTCACTTCGGAGCCCTGTTGTATTTCAAGGAAACAGTTTAAAGCCACATATGGGGTGTTTTCGTATACCGGGAGCAATTGCTTTACAAATTTTGGGGGGGCTTTCTCTATTTATACCCCATATGAAAAGGAAAAGTTGGGGTCTGCACCAGCCTGCTAGTGTAAAAAACTAAAAAAAAATTACACTAACATGCTGGTGTTGCCCCATACTTTTCATTTTCGCAAGAGGTAAAAGGAAAAAAAGACCCCCAAAATTTGTAACTCAATTTCTCCTGAGTACATCATATGTGGGTGTAAAATGCTCTGCGGGTGCCCAACATGGCTCAGGAGAGCGCACCATGTACATTTGAGGTGTAAATTGGTGATTTGCACAGGGGTGGCTGATTGTACAGCGGTTCTGACATAAACGCAAAAAAATAGATACCCACGTGTGACCCCATTTTGAAAGCTACAACCCCCATGGAACGTAACAATGGGTATAGTGAGCCTTTACACCCCACAGGTGTTTGACGAATTTTCGTTAAAGTTGGATGGGAAAACATTTTCCTAAAATGCTGGTGTTACCCTACATTTTTCATTTTCACAAGGGAAAATAGGAAGAAGCCCCCCAAAATTTGTAACCCCATTTCTTCGAGTAAGAACATACCCCATATGTGGATGTTTAGTGCTCTGCGGGCAAACTACAATGCTCAGAAGAGAAGGAGCTCCATTGGGCTTTTGGAGAGAAAATTTGTACAGAATTGAAGGCCACATGTGTTTACAAAGCAAAACACGAAAAAAAAAACGCAAAGAAAAAGTGAAAAAAAGTTAATAAAGACCATTTAACCCCTTCCCTAATAAAAGTTTGAATCACCTCCCTTTTCCAATAATAAATAAAAAAAAAAAAACTGAAAATAAAAATAGCGCACAATGTACATCTGAGGCTGTTTGGGACCGCTGTGGTGAAATTGCGGTGTCCCAAACAGCTGTAGGACATGAGGAGGGTCCCCCTACCTTCCTCCTGGTGTCCAATCGCCAAATGACTGCTCGGTGCCTAAGATCCAGGCATGAGCAATCAAGCAGCAGAATCATTGATCAATGTTATCCTATGGAATAACAAAGATCAATGTAAAAAAAAAGTTAATTAAGATCATTTAACCCCTTCCTAATAAAAGTTTAAATCACCCTCCCCCCCCCCCTTTCCCATAAAAAAAACTGAGAATAAATATAGACATATATGGTATTGCCGCGTGTGGAAATGTCCGAATCATAAAAATATATTGTTAATTAAACTGCACGGTCAATGGCGTACGCATAAAAAAATTCCAAAGTCCAGATCAATAAAAAAATGGTACCGCTTAAAACTTCAGATCATGGCGCAAAAAATAAGCCCTCATACTGCCCTGTACGCGGAAAAATAAAAATGTTATAGGGGTCAGAAAGTGACAATTTAAACATATAAATTTTTCTGCATGTAATTATGATTTTTTCCAGAAGTCCGACAAAATCAAACCTATATAAGTAAGGTATCATTTTAACCTTATGGACCTACAGAATAAAGCTAAGGTGTAATTTTTACCAAATAATGTACTGCATAGAAACAGAAGCCCCCAAAATTTACAAAATTTAGGTTTTTCTTCAATTTTGTCACACAATGATTTTTTTTCCCTTTTCGATGTAGATTTTTGGGCAAAATGACTGATGTCATCACAAAGTAGAATTGGTGGCGCAAAAAATAAACCATCATATGGATTTGTAGGTGCAAAATTGAAAGGGTTATGATTTTTAAAAGGTAAGGAGGAAAAAACGAAAGTGCAAAAACGGAAAAACGCTTAGTCTTTAACCCCTTAAGGACCCAGCCATTTTACACCTTAGGACCCGGCCATTTTTTGCACATCTGACCACTGTCACTTTAAACATTAATAACTCTGGAATGCTTTTAGTTATCATTCTGATTCCGAGATTGTTTTTTCGTGACATATTCTACTTTAACTTAGTGGTAAAAATTTTTGGTAACTTGTATCCTTTCTTGGTGAAAAATCCCAAAATTTGATGAAAAATTTGAAAATTTTGCATTTTTCTAACTTTGAAGCTCTCTGCTTGTAATGAAAATGGATATTCCAAATATTATTTTATTTTATTCACATATACAATATGTCTACTTTATATTTGCATCATAAAATTGACGAGTTTTTACTTTTGGAAGACATCAGAGGGCTTCAAAGTTCAGCAGCAATTTTCCAAATTTTCACAAAATTTCCAAAATCACAATTTTTCAGGGACCAGTTCAGGTTTGAAGTGGATTTGAAGGGTCTTCATCTTAGAAATACCCCACAAATGACCCCATTATAAAAACTGCACCCCCCAAAATATTCAAAATGACATTCAGTCAGCATTTTAACCCTTTAGGTGTTTCACAGGAATAGCAGCAAAGTGAAGGAGAAAATTCACAATTTCCATTTTTTACACTCGCATGTTCTTGTAGACCCAATTTTTGAATTTTTACAAGGGGTAAAGGAGAAAATGTATACTTCTATTTGTAGCCCAATTTCTCTCGACTAAGCACATACCTCATATGTCTATGTAAAGTGTTCGGCAGGCACAGTAGAGGGCTCAGAAGGGAAGGAGCGACAAGGGGATTTTGGAGCGTACGTTTTTCTGAAATGGTTTTTGGGGGGCATGTTGCATTTAGGAAGCCCCTATGGTGCCAGAACAGGAAAAAAAAAAACACATGGCATACCATTTTGGAAACTAGACCCCTTGAGGAACGTAACAAGGAATAAAGTGAGCCTTAATACCCCACAGGTGTTTCACGACTTTTGCATATGTAAAAAAATTAAAAAAAAATGTCAATAAAATGTGTGCTTCCCCCCAAATTTCACATTTTTGCAAGGGTTAATAGCAGAAAATAGCCCCCAAAATTTGTAACCCCATCTCTTCTGAGTATGGAGGTACCCCATAAGTTGACATGAAGTGCACTATGGGTGAACTATAATGCTCAGAAGAGAAGGAGTCATATTTGGCTTTTTGAGAGCAAATTTTGCTCGGGGGCATGTCGCATTTAGGAAGCCCCTATGGTGCCAGGACAACAAAAAATACCCACATGCCATACCATTTTGGAAACTAGACCCCTTGAGGAACGTAACAAGGAATAAAGTGAGCCTTAATACCCCACAGGGGTTTCACAACTTTTGCATACGTAAAAAAAAAAAAAAATTCACTAAAATGTGTGTTTCCCCCCCAAATTTCACATTTTTGCAAGGGTTAATAGCAGAAAATACCCCCCAAAATTTGTAACCCCATCTCTTCCGAGTATGGAGGTACCCCATAAGTTGACCTGAAGCGCACTTCGGGTGAACTACAATGCTCAGAAGAGAAGGAGTCATATTTGGCTTTTTGAGAGCAAATTTTGCTCGGGGGGCTTATCGCATTTCGGAAGCCCCAATGCCAGAACAGCAAAATAACCCCCACATGGCATACCATTTTGGAAACTAGACCCCTTGAGGAACGTAACAAGGGGTACAGTGAGCATTTACCCCCCACTGGTGTCTGTCAGATCTTTGGAACAGTGGGCTGTACAAAATTTTTAATTTGCGCAGCCCACTGTTCCAAAGATCAGACACCAGTGGGGTGTAAATTCTCACTGCACCCCTCATTACATTCCGTGAGGGGTGTAGTTTCCGAAATGGAGTCACTTGTGTTTTTTTTTTTTTTTTTTTGCGTTTGTCAAAACCGCTGTAACAATCAGCCACCCCTGTGCAAATCACCTCAAATGTACATGGTGCACTCTCCCTTCTGAGCCTTGTTGTGCGCCCCCAGAGCACTTTGCGCCCACATATGGGGTATCTCCGTAGTCGGGAGAAGTTGCATTACAAATTGTGGGGGGCTTTTTTCCCTTTTACCTCTTGTCAAAATGAAAAGTATAGGGCAACACCAGCATGTTAGTGTAAAAAATTTATTTTTTTACACTATTATGCTGGTGTAGACCCCAATTTCACCTTTTCATAAGGGGTGAAAGGAGAAAAAGCCCCCCAAGATTTGTAAGGCAATTTCTCCCGAGTACGGCGATACCCCATATGTGGCCCTAAACTGCTGCATTGAAATACGACAGGGCTCCGAAGTGAGAGCGCCATGCGCATTTGAGGCCTGAATTAGGGATTTGCATTGGGGTGGACATAGGGGTATTCTACGCCAGTGATTCCCAAACAGGGTGCCTCCAGCTGTTGCAAAACTCCCAGCATGCTTGGACAGTCAACGGCTGTCCGGCAATACTGGGAGTTGTTGTTTTGCAACAGCTGGAGGCTTCATTTTGAAAACAGTGGCGTACCAGACGTTTTTCATTTTTATTGGGGAGGGGGGCTGTGTAGGGGTATGTGTATATGTAGTGTTTTTTGTTTTTTATTTTATTTAGTGTAGTGTAGTGTAGTGTTTTTAGGGTACAGTCACACGGGCAGGGGGGGGTTACAGCAATTTTCCCGCTGCGAGTTTGAGCTGCCGCGCAAAATTTGCTGCATCGCAAACTTGCAGCCTGATACTCACTGTAAGCCCCCTGCCCAGTACATTCACGGGGAGGGGGGGGGATCCTCCAGCTGTTGCAAAACTACAACTCCCAGCATGCACAGTCTATCAGTGCATGCTGGTAGTTATAGTTTTGCAACAGCTGGAGGCACACGGGTTGGGAAACACTGAGTTAGGAAACAGACAATGTTTCCCAACCAGTGTGCCTCCTGTTGTTGCAAAACCACAACTCCCAAACATTCTCAGGCATGCTGGGAGTAGTAGTTCGGCAACATCTTTAGAGCCAGATGTTGCCGAACTACAACTCCCAGCATGCTTGGAGTTGTAGTTTGCAACATCTGGAGGACTACAGTTTGCAGACCACTAATACAGTGGTTCCCAATCTGTGCCCTTCCAGATGTTGCAAAACTACAACTCCCAGTATGCCAAAACTGTCCAGGCATATTGGGAGTTGTAGTTCTGCAACATCTGAAGGGCCAGATGTTACAGAACTACAACTCCCAGCATGCCTGGACAGTAAGGGCATGCTGAGAATGTGTAGTTTTGCAACATCTGGAAGGGCACAGTGGTCTCCAAACTGTGGACCTCCAGATGTTGCAAAACTGCAACTCCCAGCATGCCCAGACGCCAAGGGCTGTCTGGGCATGCTGGGAGTTGTAGTATATAGGGTCCCAATACAGCAATGCATGTCGCTTTACAGCGACGTGCATTGCTGTAAAGTGCCCGACCGCGGCTGAAGATCTACTCACCTGTCGCCGCCGCTGCCGCCATCTTCCTCGCCGGGATCCGGGTCTTCAGGGACGAGGTAAGTACCGGGGCGGTCCCCAGCACTCCCCCGTCCCCCGCCGCGTCCTCCGGTCTTCCTCCCGTCCTCTCCGGACTTCCAGGGGCCTGGCAGGATGGGAGGAAGTAACCGCCCCCCCTCCTGCGATTGGTCGGTTAACTAACCGACAGATCGCAGGGAATAGGAGGAGGTGGCAGGTTTGCCACCTCGCTCCTATTCTTTAGCATGGTCCTTGCTGTCTGTGACAGCCGGGATCATGCGAAATTACCGGGCGGTCGGGTCCCAGAGACCCGATCAGCCCGGTATCCCCGCAGATCGCAAGGGCGATTTCCCTTGCGATTTGCGGCGATCGCCGACATGGGGGGCATACATGGCCCCCCTCGGCGTTTGCCCTGGATGCCTGCTGAAGGATTTCAGCAGGGATCCGCTTCCGATCTCCGCCGGGTGAGCGGCGGAGACCAGGAAAAGACATGACGTATGCATACGTCATGGGTCCTTAAGACCCAGGGTGTGATGACGTATGCATACGTCATGGGTCCTGAAGAGGTTAAGGGGTTCAAGGGTTAATGCCCAAGCATTTTTTTAAGTTTTTCCATTGTCACCTTCCAAGAGCTGTTTTCTTCTTCCTCGAGAAAGCCCCACCAGGGCCTGTTTTTTGCGGGACAAGTTGTACTTTTTAATGCCACCATTTTAGGATTCATATATCTTATTGGTTATTTTTTTATAAATTATTTTTTTGCTGGTCAAATGGAAAAAATATGTTTTTGTAATTAATTTTTTGCATATTACATTTATGCTGTTCAGCATATGGTAAAAAATAACATACATTTATTCTGTGGGTCAAGACAATTACAACAATACCAACTTTATATAGTTTTTTTTACTCCATTGCAATAATAGAAACATAAAAAACAATTAATAATTAGTATCGCCACATTACAAGATTCATAACCTGTTTTTCTTTTTCTCCTGACGGTGCTATATAAAGGCTCTTTTTTTTTTTATGGGAATACTGTTTAATTGTTTTCTTTAGGCCATGTTCACACATCTGGAATTTTCCATGCGAAATTCTGCATTGGAGATTATGGAACAGCAGAGTCCCATTGTATTCAATGGGATTATGCTGCGCTGTGCACACATTTCTGTGTCCGCAGAAAGAATGAACCTGTCCATAGCCGTGTATGAGATTTTCCGCGTGGACATTCCGTATGTGTGAACATAGCCTTACAGTGTTTTTGTGAGGCAGATTAACAAAATAACGGAATTATGGTGTTTTCAACTTGCGGGGTAAATAATGAAATAATTTTATTGTTCAGGTCGTCATGGATGTGGCAATATCAAATATGTGTATTTTTACCTGTGCTATGTTTTTATGCTTTATGTATAAGAAGGGATATAAAAGGAAAATTTTTATTTTTTTTTGAGGTTGAGGGGGTGGGCATTTTTTATGTACATTTTTCTTTAACTATTTACTAGTGTCACAGGGGGACTGACAGCGATCACCAGATCGCTGGTATAATACAATACTAGTGCAGTGTACTTACCTGTCAGCATAATGCTGCACAGCCAGATTTCAATACAGTCCAGATTTACTATTTCAAATGTGACAGGATTTTGGTACAGTTTGTTCCAAAAAAAAAAATATGTCCATGGCTTTCAGCACATTTATTATGTGTTTTAGACCCTTTTTATGTACCTTTTAGTTTTGCTTGTAAAAGGCACGTGGTCTAGGTCACTTACTATGCATTCATGTGCACTATAAATGTAGCATAATCCAAGCACAGTTTTAGCCAACTAACAGTTGTTCTATACCGAGATTGGACAATCCAAGAATGTGACAGATGTATTAGATTTCTGTCAATTTTAGGTTTACACTAAGAAGTAGACAGTTTTAGTAAATCAACACACAGAATTTTTAAGGCTTTTTATAAGACAAAGGCCCTCATTTACTAACATGAGTCCAACTCTTTTTGTCGGGTTTTGCACCTAAATTCTGTCGCCTGGAGCGTGCGACAGAAAAAACCCAACAGAATTTTAATCACTCAGAGTGCAAAAAAAAAAACCCTACAAAATGGGCGTTGTTTTCGGGAAAAGGGGCGTGTTCCCTACATTTCAGCCAAAATCCCTCGTCTTTTGCTAAAACCACTCTGAAATCCATGTGAATTATCTGGGAAGAAAACCCAACACTTTACAGCATGTATAACGTTTCAGATAGTGGAGTAAATTGTCTGGCTGTTTGCTCCTTTGCCTGCCTCGTCTTTTTCAAGCAATTCTTACTTGTAATTTTAAAAAAAATAATAATTTTGCACAATTACATTTTTAAGTAAGGTTTTAGCTTTATTAACACATTTTTTATGTGTCTTTTCAACAACTTTTTTTCCTATCATTTCAGTAATGATGGTGATTCCAAAAAAACGAAGAAAAAAAAAATATACACTCATTTAATACATCTGTCTATATGTGTCTCCCTCCTTCCTCAGGTCCGAGTTACAGTGTGTGGATACAGTACTTTATATATGCATATTTCCATGAATACATTAACCCATTAAAGGGGTTCTCCGGGGCTTAAACATCGTATCCCCTTTCCAAAGGATAGGGGATAAGATGCCTGATCGCGGGAGACCCGCCGCTGGGGACCCCCGGGATCATGCATGCAGTACCCCGTTTGTAATCAGTCCACGGAGCGCGTTCGCTCCGGGTCTGATTACAGGCGACTACAGGGCATGCGGCGCGTCATGTCACGCCTGCGCCGGCGTGTGACGTCACGCTCCGCCCCTTAATGCAAGCCTGCGGGAGGGGGCATGATAGCTATCATACCCCCTCCCATAGGCTTGCATTGCGGGGCGGAGCGTGACGTCACACGGGGGGTGGAGGCGTGACGTCACACGCCGCCCGCCCTGTAGTCGCCCGTAATCAGACCCGGAGTGAACGCGCTCCGGGGACTGATTACAAACGGGGTGCCAGATTGCCAGGTCTGAATGCCATTAGAGGCTGAGTATGACATCAGCCTCCAGGGTCTATTGGTGGTGTATAGGAATGAATGGGCTAGATCTATAACATTGTGATTTTTACATGTGTAGAAACTGATGCCCCAAAAAGTTACTAAATGGCAGGTTTTATTCCAATTTCTCCCCACATAAATTTTTTTTTTGTTTTTTTGTTTTGCTGTAGATGTTGTGGTGAAATGAGGGATGTCATTACAAAGTACAATTGGTGGCACAAAAAACAAATTGTACAAATAAAGTCGGACTCTATTGATACTACCAAAGTCACCTAAAAATCTAAATTCATTTATACTCATGATATCATTAAAGACAGTGAATCCAGAATAGAGAAGTGCATCAACCAGGAAGATATTACAAGAAAAATATCTCAGGGGCTATTGTATTTATCAAGTGTGTAGATAGGACGCTGCGAGCAAGAGCCTCGTAATTAGCACGCAAATTGTTTCTGCTAATGGAGTGCAGAATCTCCTCACTTCCCAAACGCAATTCCATTTAATGTGAGCCAGGAAATGGTTTTCATCTATAAAAATGAATGAAAGCAAAGAAGGATTGGAAAGTTTGAGGTCTCCTCTGCATGCAATTATCATAATGACGGCAAATCGAATGAAGAGTTCTTAGTTCACATGTTTGTGCTTTCTATAGCTATTTAAAGGGGTGTTCTGGCTTTATACATCTTATCTCCTACCCAAAGGATAGGGGATAAGATGTATGCTCGCAGGGGTCCCTCTGTTGGGGACCCCCCATGATCTTGGTGCAGCCCCCGGCATTCTGTGCCAGGCGCTGCCTCCGAGACGGGGACGTGACATCACGGCCACGCCCCCTCTATTCATGTCTATGGGAGGGGGCGTGACTGTAGTCATGCCCCCTCCTATACACATAAATAGAGGGGGTGTGGCGTGATGTCACTAGGGGTGTGGCCGTGATGCCACATCCTCGAGTGTTGGTAGAGCTGCTTCCGAGACGGGGACGTGATGTCATGGCCACGCTCCCTAGTGACATCACGCCGAGCCCCCTCCATTCATGTCTATGGGAGGGGGTGTGACAGTAATCATGCCCCCTCCCATAGACATGAATGGAAGGGCGTGGCATCACTAGGGGCGTGGCTGTGACGTCACGTCCCCGTCTCAGAGGCAGTGCCAGACACAGAATGCTGGGGGCTTTACCGAGATCGCGGGGGTCCCCAGCGGCGGGACCCTTGCCATCATACATCTTATCCCCTATTCTTTGGAGTGGGGATAAGATGTAAAAAGCTGGAATATCCTTTTAAGCTAAATTCATAAGGAAGAAAGATACTGAGATCATAACAGAAAAATACTGACTTTCCGGTATTAAACATAGTTAGAATTGTAACAATTCTTCTTCTAGGAATCACAGACCTACCAACCTTTTTTCTCCTAATACCACCAAGATTATGCTTTTCATCTAGACTTGGAGATAGTGATCATGACTGCCCCTATGAGGTGATGTAGAGAATTACTATTTTAGCTAGTGCATGTTACCTTCAATATAAAAATATAATATCAAAAATATTGTGATAAAGAATCAGATGTACAAATTTAAACTTTAAAGGGTACCTCTCATCAAATAAACTTTTGATACATTTTAGATTAATGAATGTTGAATAACTTTCCAATAGCATGTTAATGAAAAATATGCTTCTTTCTATTGTATTTTTCCCGATCAGTCCTGTCAGAAAGCATTTCTGACTCATGCTGGAGTCCTAAACACTCAGAGATGCCAGCCTGCTTTGTTCACAGCCAAACAGGCTGTGAACAAAGCAGGCTGTCAGCTCTGAGTGTTCTCCTTTGTGAACAAAGCAGACTGGCAGCTCGTAGTGTTTAGGACTCCAGCATGAGTCTGAAATGCTTGCTGCCAGGACTGGTAGGGAGACCCCTAGTGGTCATTTCTTCAAAGTGGAAAATTAAATAGAAAAAAGCTAATTTTTTAATAACATGCAATTGTAAAGTTATTCTGCATACATTAATCTATAATATACCCTTTAAACTTAATACTTTCTGGAACATGATGCAAAGATATACCATGAAGGCTGGGTTCACTCTAACATAATATGGAAACTTTTTTTTGCATCTGTATTACAGCCACAAGTCCCAACCCAACTGATGATGACCTAGACCAGTGGTCTTTAACCTGCGGACCTCCAGATGTGGCAAAACTACAACTCCCAGCATGCCCGGACAGCCAACGGCTGTCCGGGCATGCTGGGAGTTGTAGTTTTGCGACATCTGGAGGTCCGCAGGTTGAAGACCACTGGTCTAGACCAGAGTTTCCCAATCAAGGTGCCTCCAGCTGTTGCAAAACTACAACTCCCAGGGCATGCTGGAAGTTGTAGTTTTGCATCTAGATGTCCACATTTTGGAGACCGCAGACTTCTCTTTACCCAGTCACCGATCTGTATTTGTAAGAGGAAGCGGAGCAGGAATGCTGTCCTGCGGGCTGTATGTGAGTGAGAGAGAGTGTGTGGAGGGGAGGGGGGAGGGGGGGGGTTGGGTGTGTTTAAAACCCTAATCAGTAACAGTGTACAGTATAACTATATATATATATATATATCGATGCTGTAGGACAAGCCACATTTGATCCTTTTCACTTTCCAGTAAATTTTCCTAAAGGCTGGAATGTTACTATTACTGGGATTGTAACACACTTTTGTATTTGTGAATAAACTACAGTAATAAAGTCACACTTCATCTTTGTCCATCCTTTCTGACATTTTTGAAATTCTATATATAGCGGTTTTAAATTTCCAGATAATAAAATATTTCCGAGCCAGCCAGGAGTCGAACCTAGAATCTTCTGATCCGTAGTCAGACGCGTTATCCATTGCGCCACTGGCCCTACTGAAGGGCCCTTTAAGAAAGTGTTCTCCGAATGATGAGCCCACCACGTACCTAAGGGTTTTTAATTACCTATGTCTGTATTTTATATCTAGTTCTATCTCCCAGGACTTCTGCTGCACATGTATGTATACCGTTATGTCATATCAAATATCATAATATACTTCCATCTACCTATCTCAGTGCTGATATTTAGATGTTTTGTTGCTGGTGAATTATATTTACTTACAGAAAGACAGAAAAATCAGGGCAAGCCTGCCCTTGGACATTAACCCCTTAAGGACTCAGCGTTTTTCCGTTTTTGCATTTTCACTTTTTCCTCACCACCTCATAACGCTTTCAATTTTGCACATAAATTCAATATGATGGCCACCAATTCTACTTTGCAGTGACATTAATCATTTTACCCCAAAATCCACAGCGAAACGGGAAAAAAAATTCATTGTGCGACAAAATTGTAGAAAAAATGTCATTTTGTAACTTTTGGGGGCTTCCGTTTCTGCGCAGTGCATTTTACTGTAAAAATGACATGTTCTCTTTATTCTGTAGGTCCATACAATTAACCCCTTAAGGACCAAGGACGTATGAGTAATTTAACTATCATATCTTTTTATTTGACATATAAGTAATATGTGTACCAGGTATTGAAATATCTCCAGCCGTATGGAAGTTATATGGGAACATACATTTCCCAGTGATTTGCATGGGACTTTAAACAAAAACCCTGACCCTCACAAAGGGTGGTAGTTAAGGGTTAAATTAACTATCCTATATTTTAAGTGGACATATAAGTAACACGTGACCAAGTATTATGGAAATATCTCCAGCCGTTTGCAGTAACATATATTTCCCATTGACTTGTATGGGACTTTAACCCCTTAAGGACCCGGGCTTTTTCCGTTTTTTCATTTTCAATTTTTCCTCCTTAACTTTAAAAAATCATAACTCTTAAAAATTTTCACCTAAAATTATATATAATGGCTTCATTTTTGCGTCACTAATTCTTCTTTGTAATGACATTAGTCATTTTACCCAAAAATCTACGGTGAAACGGGAAAAAAAATCAATGTGCGACAAAATTGATGAAAAAACACTATTTTGTAAGTTTTGGGGGCTTCTGTTTTTACGCAGTACATTTTCTGTCAAAAATGATACCTTATCTTTATTCTGTAGGTCCATACGGTTAAAATGATACCCTACTTGTATAGGTTTGAATTTGTATCACTTCCGAAAAAAATCATGAATACATGCAGGAAAATTTATACGTTTAAAATGGTAATCTTTTGACCCCTATAACTTTTTTATTTTTCTGTTTTCAGGGCACTTTGAGGACTCATTTTTTGCGCCGTCATCAGAAGTTTTTAGCGGTATGATTTTTGTTCTGATCAGACTTTTTGATCACTTTTTATTCACTTTTTTGTGGTATAAAAAGTGATCAAAAATGCGCTATTTTGGACTTTGGAATTTTTTTGCGCGTACGCCATTGAACGAGCGGTTTAAAAAGCGGTATATTTTTATAATTCGGACATTTCCGCACGCGGCGATACCACATATGTTTATTTTTATTATTATTTACATAATGTTTTTTTTATTTTTGGAAATGCCGGGTGATTCAAACTTTTATTAGGGGAAGGGATAATTGAAAGGGTTAATGATTTTTTTTTACACTTTTCTTATGCAATATTATAGCTCCTATAGGGCGGGCTATAACATTGCATGTACTGATCTTTTACACTGATTGATCCATCTCCATAGGAATGGATCAATCAGTGTTTTCGGCGATTGAATGCTCAAGCCTGGATCTCAGGCTTGAAGCATTCATTCGGCGATCGGACAGCGCAGGAGAAGGTAAGAAGACCTCCTCCTGTGCTACAGCTGTTCGGGATGCCGCGATTATACCGCGGCGATCCCGAACAGCTCCCTGAGCTAGCCGGGCACTTTTACTTTCGTTTTTAGCCGCGCGGCTCAGCTTTGAGCGCGCGGCTGAAGGGTTAATAGCGCGCGGCACAGCGATCAGTGCCGCCCGCTATTAGAGGCGGGTCCCGGCTTCACTATGACGCCGGGCCCGCCGCGATATAATGCGGGGTCACCGTGTGACCCCGCGTTATATCGCAGGACCGGGACTCATGACGTATGCATACGTCATGGGTCCTTAAGAGGTTAAACAAAAACCCCGCCCCTGGCAAATGGGGGTGAGTAAGGGTTAAATTACCTATCCTATGTTTGTTGTTGACATATAAGTAACATGTGTGCCAAGTTTCATGTTAATATCTTTAGCGGTTTGGACGTGATGCTGGAACATACACACATACATACGTACATACACACATTGTCACATTGTCACACCCCCTCCCATAGGCTTACATTGAGGGGGCGGAGCATGACATCACACGGGGGTGGGGCCATGATGTCACAACGCTCCGTCCCCGTTATCAACAGTAATCAGACCCGGGGACTGATTCTAACGGGGTGCTGCGTGCTGGACCCCCGCCATCAGGCATCTTATGGATGCCTTTGGATAGGGGATAAGATGTCTTGGCGCCGGAGTATCCCTTTAAGTTAAAAAAAAATCCATTTTCATATAACCTATAAAGGAATTGTGAAGGGGAATCCTTATGTCCTGCATTATATAGAAAACCCACTGATTTGAAAGGACACTGTGTAAGGCAGTGTTTCCCAACGAGGGAGCCTCCTGCTGTTGCAAAACGACAACTCCCAGCATGCCCAGACAGCCGTTGGCTGTCCGGGCATGCTGAGAGTTGTAGTTTTGCAAAAGCTGGAGGCACCCTGGTTGAGAAACACTGGTGTAAGGCTTTATTTCACCTGTGTGTGGCGCTGCAGGGAATGTGAACTTTTTATACCAGGTTTCCCCACAGATTACAGTTGATCACTGTGAGTTTCGGTACAATTTTAGACAATATTAATAAATATCCCCCAATGTATACAAAACGTATCATGTACTGTATGTATTTTATGTCAAAATAGTAATTTATGGAAAGTCCAAGATTCATTTTAGGAATTTTAAATAGATGCTAACATAAATTGCAATAATATTAGTATTCTGCAGTATTGGATAGTTTCATCAGACTAGATAATACTCATAACTCACTTGAAATTTCATTGTTACATATCAATATTTAAAATCGCAATAACTTAATTTCACCCATCCAAAATTATTATTATTTTAATGTATGAAGTCCTAACAACCTGGGCTATTATTTTGGTAATTCCCGACTATTAACCATTTAACTAGAGCTATTTTATTGGCCTTTCAAAAAAACTACAATGTCTGGTCTTCTGTGGACTGGATTTTGAGCCTATACTGCCACCTAGTGTCAAACATGAAACTTGTTAGTTTTTGCAAGAAATTTAAGTCGAAATGACCGTATATTAAATGCAAAATTTTAATAACTGGCAAAGATGCATGACTTGCGTGACCATAACTTCCATTGATATTATTGTTATATCTAACCTGGGAAAATACTGTGATGGTAGGTTCACACAACGTAAAATATACAGACATATTTAATTTTACACGCACATTTTTGTCTGTAATCGGGCAAAAAAACTGCCACAGTTTTTTTTTATTCACAATTATGGCCAAAATGTAGCCATAAAATAAGTCTGTAATTTTTTTTGATGTGGAACCTTACCTTTAACTCACAACATTTACTTCAATGGGTCAGCAGTCAATCTGCAAATTCGCCACTATTGCCGATTTACCGCGGACCCATTGAAGTAAATAGTAATGAAACTGGGAGTTATCAACATGACTTTTTTTTTCTTTTTAAACAATGGGGGACTAATTCAAAAACTTGCCTATTTTTACCAGACAGTCTAAGATTGCACCAGATTTTTAAAAGTGACTCAGGCGGTTTGAAAATCTTGCGCAGTTTACACTGTGTGCTCAGTGTGCACCACCTCTGGGGTAGGATAGTTAAGAACTGGAGGTTCTTTTAATCAGACTTTTAAAAAATTTGGTGCAAATTAACCCACGCCCATTTTAAGGCCACACCCCTTTAAAAAAATTGAAAATGTGTGCTGCGCCATTTTTTCATCCAATCTGGTACAGTCTACAGAATTCCCCTCAAGTGTGTGCGATAACAGCCACTTTTCCATAGACTTTTATTCGGCATTTTTCTAATAAATATGCAGGTATTTCATTTCTATTTTACATCTCAATTTTATTCCTATTTTATTCTCCTGTATTTACTATTGATTGTACACTGTGTAAATATAGCCTAAGGGTGCGTCCACAAGGGCAGATTTGACTGTAAACTTGCAGCATGTTTCCCACTGCGAGTTTAAAGGGGTACTCCGGTGGAAAACTTTTTTTTTTTTTATCAACTGGTGCCAGAAAGTTAAACAGATTTGTAAATTACTTCTATAAAAATTTTTTTAGCCTTCCAGTACTTATTAGCTGCTGAATACTACAGAGGAAATTATTATCTTTTTGGAACACAGAGCTCTCTGCTGACATCATGAGCACAGTGCTCTCTGCTGACACCTCTGTCCATTTTAAGAACTATCCAGAATAGGAGAAATTCCCCATAGAAAACATATGCTGCTCTGGACAGTTCCTAAAATGGACAGAGATATCAGCAGAGAGCACTGTGTTCATGATGTCAGCAGAGAGCTCTTTGTTCCAAAAGAAAAGAATTTCCTCTGTAGTATTCAGCAGCTAATAAGTACTGGAAGGATTAAGATTTTTTAATAGAAGTAATTTACAAATCTGTTTAACTTTCTGGCATTAGTTGATTTAAAAAAAAAAAGTTTTCCACCAGAGTACCCCTTTAAATAGGGGCAGGCTCTCCGTGGCAAATTTTCGGCAGCTGAATTTCACAGCTGAAATTCCGATGCCGAAAATTTGCTCCAGACAGCTCGCCCCAATTCAAATTCTCAGCAGAAAACACGCTGCAAGTTTACTATGAAATCTGCCCATGTGAACGCACCCTAAGGCTAGGTTTCTGCCACATGGCGTTTTTTTGTGAAATAACGCTGCGGACAGATGTTAGGTGCAAGACAATAGGGAACTGCAAAATGCCATATCCACTTGGCATTTTTCAGATTGGCGTTTTTTTTATCCTTTTGGCGTTTTCTGCTATTTTGGGCTCCTTGGCAGTTTTTCAAAAACGACCTCTTGTTGAGACTGTCGTTTTTTTCTGGAAAATCTTGGTGTTTTCCTCCCATAGAAGTCTATGGGAGTGAAAAAAGCGTTTTTTATTCTTTTTTGGACTTTAGCGATGCAGAGATACCTTTTTTTTATAACAACATTTTTGTACATTTTTAAACAGGGATCAATGTATGTGGGCGGGCAGGGCACTAAAAATATAGCTGACAATACTAAAAATGTAGTGTGTGTGTGTTTTTCACTTATTTTATTTTATTTTTTTATTCCATGATGGGAGTAGCAGTACCTGTACTAATTGACAGATAGCCCTGGGTCCGTTGCGATCCTTCTGTATAATGAATAGATGCGGACAGCCGCTCTTCTATGGTCCCCTGCACTGACGTATATATATACACCTATTCATATTTCCCGCAGAGAGCTGTGATTGGCCACATAGTTCCAGCCAATCACAACTCTCTGTGGGAAATATGAATAGGTGTAAATATGCAGGGGACCATAGAAGAGCTGTGTGGTGACTGGGTGAGGCAATGGTGTTACAGGGTCTGGTGGTATTAACTCTTGAATTGTCGTGATGCCAGGGTGCGGTTGTTTTCTGAATGAGGCCCTGCCGACAACCGGACCAAAACGGCAGGAAATAAATGGAATGTCCACAGCATGATATATGAGATAACTGGAACTTTTACTTAAACTTCTTATAGAACAGTCTTTACAGTTATACAGTTTCTCTTGAAGTAACCGGGATGCAGGATACCTCACAGGCTTTGCTGGGACTTGTAGTATTGAGATTTATGCAGACCACTGTGCTACTAATTGTATAATTGAGTTGAATAGTAATCACTAGGAATTGTAGATAGAGCTTGGTAACTCACGGTTTTAGTGGCTGCAGGTTCCTTAGGCTTTGGCCTAGATGAGATGAATTTAGTATATGCTGAGATAGTGCTTTTTTAGTGTCCAGCAGGAAGAGAAGAGAGTGAATTTAGAGACTACAGCCCCTTGTATACTAGGGGGGCTGGACTAAAGCCCATTGGTACAAAACCTGGAGGTCCTGTAACCAGGGAACTCTGGGTACATCACATGACATTATCACAACAAACATACGATTATAATTCGTTCCAAACGACCCATTGTTTGTCGAATCCATCATATGTTGAGGGATCCGTGCAATGTAAAGTATAGGAAGCTGTACTCACCTGTCCCCGCCGCTCCGGACCAGGTCCTCACTGCTCCCGATGCTGTCCCAGGGGCTCCCGATGCTGTCCCGCTGCTCCGGCGTCTTCTTCGCGATCCTCCGGTGTCTTGCGCATCTTCTGCAGGGTCCGGGCCTCGCTTTCTGGTGACGTTATTACGCTGCTGTGCCGGTGCGTAGTGACGTAATAACGACGCCGGAAAGCAAGGCCCGGACCCTGGAGAAGATGCGCAAGACACCGGAGGATTGCAAAGTGGACCCGAAGCAGCGGGAATAGGTAAGCGAACCTGCCAGGGATGCTTAAACTGCTATCTGACAGAAGCTTAAGCATTTTGCGCTGTCGGATAGCAGTTAATGCGATGGCCCCGACATATAAAAGCATCGTATGTCAATGCTGACATCGGCATGCGATGGCCTCTGAGAGGCCATCGTATGTTGATTTTATCATATGTCGGGGCCATCGTAGGTCGGGGGGTTACTGTATATCACATGACCTAGGAAGGTCCTATACAATTATACTACCTTTATATACACACTAAATAATATACAGAAATACATTTATATGAGGTGAGCAAGGGGTGAGCCCTGCAGGAGAGCCCTATGGACTGCAGGGACTCTACCTGAGGGGACTTAGGACAGGAACAGGACAAGGTCCTGTACCGCAACACCACACCTGAACATCTAGAGCATGAAACCTTTTGAATAAAAAGCAACGCAAGTAAAGAAAATATCACAGAAAACATTATATGTGGTGTGTTTTATGTTTAACTAATGATTTTCCACTGATAATGGTCAGGTAAGCCGTCCCTTATGTTAATATCAGTGTACCTACCGCTGTACGTCCACGGTGCTGCAGTGGAATCTCCTCCTCTCAACTTCTCAGCAGCAGCAACAGTAGCAAATCAGTGCTTAGTGTAATCCTTACCTTGCTGTGATCCTGCTGCTGCTGCCACTTCTTTCCTTTCTGCTCACATAGCACTATTCAGTAATCCTTCTCCCTCCATACGCCATCTATAGTAGTGTACTATGTAAATTATCAGCCCAGCACAGAGCCTTTTCAGTCCAGTGCACTTTCTCCAGCAATATCTCATGATAATGCAGAGAGAAGTATGTGCTTTGATTGGCCAGAAAATAACATAGTGATATAGTTCATAAGGTTGAAAAAAGTCCAGAATCCATTAAGCTCAACCTATAACCCTAATGAGTCCCTACTGAGTTAATCCAGAGAAAGGCAAAAAAAACCTCATACTCGAGGTAAAAATTCCTTCCTGACTCCAAATATGGCATCAGAATAAATCCCTGGATCAACCTTCTGTCCCTATAGATCTAGAATCCATAACCTGTAATGTTATTATTCTCCAAAAATGCATCCAGACCCCTTTTAAATTCTTTAAGCGAGTTAACCAAGACCACCTCCCCAGGCAGAGAATTCCACAGTCTCACTGCTCTTACAGTAAAGAATCCCCATCTGTGCTGGTGTAGAAACCTTCTTTCCTCTAAACATAGAGGATTCCCCCTTGTTATAGATACAGTCCTGGGTATAAATAGATCATGGGAGAGATCTCTGTACTGTCCCCTGATATATTTATACATAGTTATTAGGTCTCCCCATAAGCCTTCTTTTTTCTAAACTAAATAACCCTAATTCTGCTAATCTTTCTGGGTACTGTAGTCCTCCCATTCCCCGTATTACTCTGGTTGCCCGTCTTTGAACCCTCTCCAGCTCCACTATATCTTTCTTGTACACTGGTGCCCAGTACTATACACAGTATTCCATGTGTGGTCTGACTAGTGATTTGTACAGTGGTAGAATTATTTCCTTGTCGTGGGCATCTATGCCCCTATTGATGCACCCTATGATTTTATTTGCCTTGGCAGCAGCTGCCGACACTGGTCTCTACAGCTAAATTTACTGTTAACTAAGACTCCTAAGTCCTTTTCCATGTCAGTCGTCCCAAGTGTTCTCCCATTTAATACATAATCCCAGCCCGGATTTTTCTTCCCCATGTGCATAACCTTACATTTATCAGTGTTGAGCCTCATCTGCCACTTCCCAGCCCAAACCTCCAACCTATCCAGATCCATTTGTAACAGTGCACAGTCCTCTATAGTGTTTACTGCTTTACAGAGTTTAGTGCCATCTGCAAAGATTGCTACTTTACTATTCAACCCCTCTACAAGGTAATTAATAAATATATTAAATAGAACAGGACCCAAGACTGACCCCTGTGGTACCCGACTAGTAACAGTCACCCAATCAGAGTAAGTACCATTGATAACCACCCTCTGTTTCCGGTCACAGAGCCATTTACTTACCCACTTGCATACATTTTCTCCCAGTCCAAGCATTCTTGTTACAGCTGTGGTAAGGTGGATCCACTGACCTGTGAGGGAGATGGCATGGGCCGTACCAGGGAGCAGAGTCTAAGGTGCCGCTGGTTTTCACCAGAGCCCGACGAAAAGAGGGATGGACTTGCTGTGGCAGGCGGCATCCAGGTCACTATCCCTGGTACAACTCGTCCCCTCAGGCAGCTGAGGTATAACATGGCACAGGAAGGTAGAGGTACAGACTAAGTTTGGACAGGCAGGAGATCAGGGCTGGCGGCAATGAATCAACGTCAGGTCACATAGCAAGAAGGTCAGAAGGAAGGCGGCACAGAAGCAAGGTCAGGATACGTAGCAAGGGGTCAGATACACGGCAAGGCAAGACACAGGTAAACGTTTCTCTTAGGCAAACTAGGCACAAAGATCTAGCAAGGATTATAGGAAGTGCAGGGTTAAATAGGGTCAAATGAAACTAGCACCAATCAATGGGGCGCTGGCCCTTTAAATTTTAAAGAGCTGGTGCGCGCGTGCCCTAGGAGGCTGGGATGCGCACGCTGGCAGACATGGGGAGTGGAGGAGACTTAACAGCCAGGAGGTGAGGGGAGACCCGATGGTTGCATGCGTTCACATGGCGTGATGTGAACTGCCGCAGGGACATGAATGCGCTTGCAGTCAGCAAGTCTGACCGCAACACTGTCTGTAACAATTCTCATTTTATGCAGCAACCTTTTATGTGGCACCGTATCAAATGTTTTGGAAAAATCCAGATATACAACATCCAGAGATTCCCCCTGGTCCAGTCTGGAGCTCACCTCCTCATAAAAGCTGATCAGGTTAGTTTGACAGGACTGATCCCTCATAAAGCCATGCTGATGTGGAGTCATAACTACATTAACGTGGTCTAAGGTGATAGGAGATGCTCAACCCTAAGTGCAGTTGTGCACCTATGTTGGAGTGGAGGACCTGCGCTTGTGGACCACAATATGGGTTCACTCCTGTGGTCAATGTAAACAATGACATTAGCTAACCCTCAAAACTGATGTAAAACTGGGACATTAGCCAGATTATCCTTATATGAAAGACATGGATATGATATGGAGTCATACATTTATTTTTATCAAGATACTCCAAAATAGTATCTCTTAGAAAACCCTCAAACAATTTACATACAACAGAGGTTAAAGTAACAGGCCTACAATTCCCGGTCACCTTTTCACCCCTTTTTAAATATTGGCACATTTGCCAATATGCCAGTCCTGGGGAACAGTCCCTGTTACTATAGAGTCCTTGAATATTAAAAATAGAGGTCTGTCTATAACATTACTTAATTTCTTTAGAACACAAGGGTGAATGCCATCTGGACCTGGTGATTTATCTATTTAGATTTTTTTTGTAGGCGGCACTGTACTTCTTCCTGGGTTAGACAGGTGACCTGTACTGGGGAGTTTACCTTATCTCAATGTATTTCACCTGGCATTTCATTTTCCTCAGTGAATACAGTGGAGAAAAATGTATTTAATATTTTTGCTTTTTCCTGATCACCGTTTATAATTTCTTCTTTATTGTTATTTTAAGGGACCTACACTTTCATTTGTAACTTTTTATGCTATTTATATAGTTAAAGAACATTTTGGGGCTAGTTTTACACTCTTTGGCAACGAGTCTTGCTGTCTCAATTTTTGCAGCTTTTATGGGTTTTTTTAAACATATTTTACATTTTTCTCTATAGCTTTTTAATGCTTCGTCACTGACGTCCTGTTTTAGTAATTTAAATGATTAGATTTTGTTGTTTATTGCCCTCTTAACATTTTTATTCATTCATATTGGTTTTCTTTTATTTCTAGCCCTTTTATTCCCATAAGGTATATACATCTTACAGTGAGAATTTAAGATATTTTTAAAAGTCTCCCATTTAGTGTCAGTATTCTAGTTTTTCAGGACATTTTCCCAATTTATATTGATAAGGGCTTCTCTGAGTTCATTAAACTTTGCCTTCCTAAAGGTCCTTGTTTTTGTGGCCCCTAGAGAGATTCCCTTATTGAAGAACACGTTATAAGGTATTATTATCACCTCATTCTGATTTGCTGCCTTGTTTATTTGCCTCAGTAATTGATCTTCTGCCTCTTCCACTATGTTTGGTGGCTTATAGCAAACTCCTATCAGATTTTTTTTATTTTTATCTCCATATATTTCTACCCATAATGACTCCACATTATCGTTTCCCTCCCATATATCCTCCAGCAGTGCGGCCTTCAGACTGGATTTTACATAAAGACAAACTCCTCCCCCTTTCCGTTTTGGCCGATCCTTCCTGAATAGACTATAACCCTGTATAGCCCAGTCACAGCTATCGTCCAACCAAGTCTCTGTTATACCCGCTATGTCATAATTTTTCTCAGACATCAACCACTCCAGTTCCTCTGTTTTATTGGACAGAGACTTCTGGCATTAGTCAACATGCAATTCAAAGGTGTCCCCCTCTCTATCTACACTATCTTCCCCCTCTAAGTTGTATTTCCTCCCCTCAGTCCCTAGTTTAAACACTTCTTCACCCTTCTATCCATCTTCTCCCCAAGCACAGCTGCACCCTCCCCATTGAGGTGCAGCCCGTCCCTACGGTAGAGCCGGTATCTGACAGCGAAGTCGTCCCACTTCTCCATGAACCCAAACCCCTCCGTCCTACACCAGCTTCTGGGCCACTTGTTTACCTCCCTAATCTCCTGCTGCCTCTAATCTCCTGGTGCTAATATGTACCATGACTGCTGGGTCCTCTCCAGCCCCACCCAGCAGCCTGTCAACCCGATCCGTGATATGCCGAACTCGAGCTCCAGGAAGACAACACACTGTTTGGCGATCCTGGTCTTTGTGACAGATTGCCCCGTCTGTCCCCCTAATAATAGAGTCCCCCACTACCAGTACCTGTCTGGCCTGCCCTGCACTCCTCCTTCCCTCCTTACTGGAGCAGACACCCCCCTGGCGGTCAGAGACAGTATCTTGCTTCAGTACTGCTTGCTCTGAAATGGCATCCCCCTCATCTGCCAACCGGGCAAACTTGTTGGGGTCTAGCCTCCCTGACACTTTTCTCTCTACCCCGTTTTCTAACTGTAACCCAGCTAGCTGTCTGATTGTCCTGCACCTCCGTCCCACTATTCTCCCACACTTCTACCCTAAAGAGTACTTGCTCAGTGAGCAGGAGACTCCTCTACAGGTTGTCAATGCGTCTCAGTGTTGCCAGTTGCTCCTCTAGATCCAGGATCTGGGCTTCCAAATGAACAACTCGCACCCATCTCACACAACAATATGCACCCTCAAACTGCTGTTCAAGGATTGCATACATTGTGCACGATGCACACAGGACTGCCTTTTCCATCATGGAGGCCATACTAGATTTGGGGATTGCAAAAATTAACAGTAAAAAAAACAATCAAATATTTCAATTATTCTCCCTGAATTTAAAGTCCCTTCATTTTAAGTCCCTCTCACTTTTATACTTACACTCACTTGTATACTTCACACTCTTGTATACAGACACACAATCACTAGCTCAGACAATCGATTAGTATACTTTATTTTATAGTTACCAAACAACACTTCTCTTTTCCACAGCCTGGAAGTGAATGCAAAGGGAGGGAAAATAAGTGTGTACTGCTGGCAAACAGCCCAACTCTGGTCTCTTCCCCTGAAATGAAGAGAAGGTGAGCAAAAACAGAGATTTTAGCATTAGTTTTTTTTCTCCTTTTATCGTTTGTATACAAAATAATCTTTTACGGGATAAATAATGCAATATTGTAATGGTTGAGACATTTCCGAATATATATATATATATATATATATATATATATATATATATATATATATTACATATATATTTAATGTTTTAAAAACTCTTTTCCTTTCTTTTTATCCCCCCTTACTTGTTCAATAAACTGGCTGCAATACTTATTTATTGCAATTTAACTGATCTCCTGGTTTACCCTCCCCCAGGGTGCTTTTCTTCAGGAAAGACATACCGTATATACTCGAGTATAGGCCGAGTTTTTCAGCACGATTTTTCGTGCTGAAAACACCCCCCTCGGCTTATACTCGAGTGAACTCCCCCACCCGCAGTGGTCTTCAACCTGCGGACCTCCAGAGGTTTCAAAACTACAACTCCCAGCAAGCCCGGGCAGCCATCGGCTGTCCGGGCTTGCTGGGAGTTGTAGTTTTGAAACCTCCGGAGGTCCGCAGGTTGAAGACCACTGCGGCCTTCAACATCATCCAGCCCCCTCTCACCCCCTTTAGTTCTGAGTACTCACCTCCGCTCGGCGCTGGTCCGGTCCTGCAGGGCTGTCCGGTGAGGAGGTGGTCCGGTGAGGAGGTGGTCCGGGCTGCTATCTTCACCGGGGAGGCCTCTTCTAAGCGCTTCCGGCCCGGCCTCAGAATAGTCACGTTGCCTTGACAACGACGCAGATACGTCGCTGTCAAGGCAACGGCTCTATTCCGGGCCGGAAGCGCGGAGAAGAGGCGCCCCCGGTGAAGATAGCAGCCCGGACCACCTCCTCACCGGACCACCTCCTCACCGGACAGCCCTGCAGGACCGGACCAGCGCCGAGCGGAGGTGAGTACTCAGAACTAAAGGGGGTGAGAGGGGGCTGGATGATGTTGAAGGCCGCAGTGGTCTTCAACCTGCGGACCTCCGGAGGTTTCAAAACTACAACTCCCAGCAAGCCCGGACAGCCGATGGCTGCCCGGGCTTGCTGGGAGTTGTAGTTTTGAAACCTCTGGAGGTCCGCATGTTGAAGGCCGCAGTGGTCTTCAACCTGCGGACCTCCGGAGGTTTCAAAACTACAACTCCCAGCAAGCCCGGACAGCCGATGGCTGCCCGGGCTTGCTGGGAGTTGTAGTTTTGAAACCTCTGGAGGTCCGCATGTTGAAGGCCGCAGTGGTCTTCAACCTGCGGACCTCCGGAGGTTTCAAAACTACAACTCCCAGCAAGCCCGGACAGCCGATGGCTGCCCGGGCTTGCTGGGAGTTGTAGTTTTGAAACCTCTGGAGGTCCGCAGGTTGAAGACCACTGAGGGCGAATGATGAGAAGAGGATGATGAAGGGGGGGGGGGGGTGTGGGGATGATGAAGGGGGGTGGGGATGATGAAGGGGGGGGGGTGTGGGATGATTACAAGGGGATGATGAAGGGGGGATGTGTGGGATGATAAGGGGATGTGTGGGATGATGACAAGGGGATGATGAAGGGGGGATGTGTGGGATAAGGGGATGTGTGGGATGATGACAAGGGGATGATGAAGGGGGGATGTGTGGGATGATGACAAGGGGATGATGAAGGGGGGATGTGTGGGATAAGGGGATGTGTGGGATGATGACAAGGGGATGATGAAGGGGGGATGTGTGGGATAAGGGGATGTGTGGGATGATGACAAGGGGATGATGAAGGGGGGATGTGTGGGATGATGACAAGGGGATGATGAGGATGTTAATGACGGGTCTGAATGATGACAGGGGGGATGAGGTATTTCCCACCCTAGGCTTATACTCGAGTCAATAACTTTTCCTGGGATTTTGGGTTAAAATTAGGGGTCTCGGCTTATACTCGGGTCGGCTTATACTCGAGTATATACGGTATGTATGTAATGACAAATGAGACAAACTGATAAATTTGGGCCACTGTTTTATTTAACAGCGTTTATTTTAGAAAAAAGATTAAATGTTTTTGAGCAAGGGTAAGAAGATGGGACCAAAAACTGTGTAAACAAAGCATCAGAGAAAGTTGGAACCAAATATTGTTTATCAGAATTTTGTATATCATTACTACCTCAAAGAATTCAAGCAGTTACAAAAGCTCAAAAAGGTGCTAAAAACTAGATTTTTTTTCTTTATTTTTTTCCCTTAACATTGAGTGTATTCATACTTTACTTTACATGGCATCGGTAAACATACCATCAAGAGGATTGTCTGAGCAGGAAGGGCTTTTAATGTGTGGCCTGGGACATTGAAAATAACAAAGAGGTATACTTACCCAGCCCACCCCCCCACCACAATCCTCTTCTTTACTAGTTCCAGGGATGTTCCGTAAAGGCAGGAAATTCCTGCTCAGCAGCTGATAAGAATTGACAGCAGGAATTTCTTGTCCACATAGAACATCACCAGAACTAAGAAAGAAGAGGACCGTGGTGGAGACAGGTGCTTATTAAATTGGTAGCGGCGAGGAACGGGCAAGTTAAGTGTACCTTTGTTATTTTCCAAGCAACCTAGAACAGAGCCAGTAATGGATCTAAAATGGGGTGAAATCTCAGCCTTTCCTTTATATATGTCCTCTATTAATGGCTTTGAATTCAATAACTGCAATTAAAACTCTGAACCTGTGAACACTGGAATGTCCCTTTAAGGCCAGCAGCCTATGAGCTGCTGGGACAGACCAGCGTGCTGATATGATATCTAAATCCTGTGCAGTGTCTCACAGACTCCAAGCTTAAGGAAACACAGCCTTGTAGGAACATGGATAAATAAGTGTTTCTTTTAAAGTGTAAGTCCAGCATTGGCCTCCCACCTGTTCTTCAAAGATTGGTGTAGAGAGATGCAGCTCACGCTAAGGAGTACAGTTACTTTGGCAACCATGCGATGCCCAGTTAGTACCATGCATGAGCCCTTTTCTGATGAATGTGACTTGTGCACTGAATTAGCTGGATGTTCACCGCTTAGCGTAAGCTGTGTCTCCCCACAGTGATCTACGCAGGATTTACACTTTAGTTTGGTCATGCTATATGAGTAAGGGACACTAAAAAGGGTATTATTATAAAATGGGGGCATTAGTACAAGGGGAGGGGGAGAGGGCATTATTAATGAGTATAGACCAATAAGGGGACATTATTAGTAAGTAGCGCAATAAGGTAAACATTATTACTATATGTGGCAAGATTGTGGGGAAACCATTACTAAGGGGAGCATCTTTACTATGGGGGTATCATTACTAAGTGAAGGCTCTAAGGGGGCCATCATTACAGAGTGGGGCCCCAGTACTGTGTGGGAGACAATAAGGGGCAACATTACTTAGTGTGGGAGGGGGGGCACTAAATGGGCATTATTAAAGGGAACCTATCATCAGATTTTACCCTATATAACGCTTGGCAAAGCGTTATATAGGGTAAAATCTTTATTTTCACCATTCCCGGGGGATGCTCCTGGCCCCAGGGATGGTGAAGATATGAAGTTATAAACTAGTCACCGCCGCCGCCGTAAGTAGTCACTACTTACTACTCCCGTTCTTCGGCCGGCAGCGACACCCCCTCCGCTTGATTGATGGGCAGCGTCATCACTCTGCTCCGTCTGTTCAGTGAGCGGAACAATGACGCAGCCCATCAATCAAGCGGAGGGGGCGTCGCTCCCGGCCGAAGAACGGGAGTAGGTGAGAAGAGCTCCCCGCCCAGGTGACTACTTACGGCGGCGGCGGTGACTAGTTTATAACTTCATATCTTCACCATCCCTGGGGGCAGGAGCGTCCCCCGGGAATGGTGAAAATAAAGATTTTACCCTATACAAGTGTTATATAGGGTAAAATCTGATGATTTGTTCCCTTTAATGAGTGGGGGAGCATCAGTACTGAGTGGAAGGTAAAAAGGGGCAAGTATTACAAAGGTGGGGGAACTAAGGGGCATAACTACAAAAAGGGGCACTAAGGGGCAGAACTGCCTAGGAACATTATAAATAAGTAGGGGTATGATATAAACACCTTAGGAGAGATTTATCAATCAGTCTGAACCCCTAATTGTCTGTTTTTTTCACACAGCAACCAATCACAGCTCAGCTTTTCAATCTTAACGAGCTCTTGTAAAGTGAAAGTTGATCTGTGATTGGTTGCTATGCTAAAAACCAGACAATTAGGGTTTCAGGCTGATTGATAAATCAGGGCCCTTATGTATGTTGTGTCACCATTAAGTATTTTGTGTCATTGTTGCGTAAATAAAAAGAAAACATTATAATAACAATAATAATAATAGTGATTTTATTATTTATATAGCACCAACATATTTCTCAGCACTGTACAGAGCTTATTATCCCTCACAGTTATCCCTGTCTCCAATGGGGCTCACAATTGAAAGTCCAAATTACCCAGGATGCTTTTGGAGTCTTCTATTTTAACCAATATAGTCTGATATAGAGACTGTTTTACACTTACATCACCTTACACACTATGGGAGGAATTTATAATTGGTTTTATGCGGGTTTATTTTTGGAGGAAAATATCAAAAAAAATTGTGCAATAGATGAAAAAGTTAAAAAAATAATTCCATCATTTTGTCTCTTTCAAGAAAACAACCTGAATGTAGTGTGGCATAGTTAGCTTTTAGCAATGGAACTTTTTAAAATTTTCACAGTAATTAATTAATTAATCTAAGTTACTTTGCTATTTATGACAAAGGTGCACCTCTTTGATAAATGTGGGGGGCATGTGGGGGAGATTTATCAAAACCAGGGCAGAGGAAGAGTGGTGCAGTTTCCCATAGCAACCAATCAGATCGCTGCTTTCATTTTTCAGATGCCCATTTAAAAATCAAAGAAGCAATCTGATTGGTTGCTATGGGCAACTGCACCACTCTTCCCTCTACACAGGTTTTTATAAATCTCCCCCCATGATGTACACATGATTTACACAATAATAAATATACCACCATATTTTGCTCTAAAAATTATTCTGAAACACTGTATTATACATTGTGTACATGAAAGAATTATACATTTGTGTACATCAAAGATAATATAACAAAGAACTGCAGTTTGTCTTGGTAAGCAGATTAATACAGTGATCCCTCAACTTACAATGGCCTCAACATACAATAGTAATGGTCTTTCCTGGACCATTGTAAGTTGAAACCAGACTCAACATACAATGTACAGACAGTCCAGATCTGTGAAAAATTTCAATGGCTGGAAGAACCGACCAATCAGAATGGGCATTTTACTGGTAAAACCCCTGTATTCCTGAAGCGTATGCACTGACTGATGTCTGGTAGCGCCCCCTACAGTACAGGAAGGTATTACATGTTCTGTACACTTTACCTGTACCAGGGTTACCTGCTCCTTTGGACACCAGGTGAGGGAGACTTCATGTTACTTTTTTAGGACACTGTGTACTGTTCAGGACCCTGAAGAAGCTCCTGTTTTCTACATAGACCAGTCTTTCCCAAGCAGGGTGCCCCCAGCTGTTGTAATACTACAACTCCCATCATGCCCGGACAGCCTTTGGCTGTCCGGGCATGCTGGGAGTTGTAGTTTTGCAACAGCTGGAGGCTCCCGGCTTGGGAAACACTGACATAGACAGTGATTACAGCTCCCAGCAGATCTTTCTCACTTTTATATGTAAGGATTTGCTTTATCTATATTATTAATCTACTTATTTTTCTTTAATTTTCACTTTTTCCTATTTTTGGATGACATTTTGGTGCCTTTAGAACCAATTACCAGGTTTCCATTGAGTTCTGGTCTCAACGTACAATGGTTTCAACATACAATGGTCGTCCTGGAACCAATTAATATTGTAACTTGAGGGACCACTGTATTAGTAACTAACCTGCTAATGACTAATAAGGTGTCCTTCCCTTCCACCTATTCTGTGTACTCCAGTGACCTAGCAACTATAGCTGCTCCCATTACTGCATACACAATAAGAGAGACTGAAACTGCACAAGTCCTACAAGGCGTCTGTAAGTTGAAAGTAAATATATTATTTTATTTGTATGCAAATGTATTTATTTGTCGCTAAATCCAATGTTATGCTTAAAGTGTTCAATATATTTTACTACAGATCTTATGTTTTACAGCTGTATGCATTTTACACAGGCACGTGAAAAAGTAATAATACCCTATGTAAACTTTATCATGTTATAGAAAATAACATTTTGGGACTTTGGCACCTATGAAGGGTTCGGATGCATTATGCAAGCAAAGTTTACAGTCAGTTCTGGAGTTATGATGTTTTGGAACAGGAAGAAAGTGTTACGATCTGAGTGAGTTTGACAAGGGACTAATAGTGAAGGCTAGATGACTGGGTCAGAGCAGAGTCAGGTATTGTGGGTGTTACCAGTATGCAGAGGTCAGTACTAGAGATGAGAGAACTTACAGTAAATTCGATTCGTCACGAACTTCTCGGCTCGGTAGTTGATGACTTATCCTGTGTAAATTAGTTCAGCTTTCAGGTGCTCCGGTGGGCTGGAAAAGGTGGATACATTCCTAGGAAAGAGTCTCCGAGGACTGTATCCACCTTTTCCAGCCCATCGGAGCACCTGAAAGCTGAACTCATTTATGCAGGAAAAGTCATCAACTGCCGAGCCGAGAAGTTTGTGACGAATCGAATTTACTGTAAGTTCGCTCATCTCTAGTCAGTACCTACCTAAGGAGGACAACCGGTGAAGCATCAACAGGGTTCTGGATATCCAAAGCTCATTAATGTACACTGGGTCATTGTTGCAGACCAAGTACACCAGCTCATGGCAATAGTATGCCCTAATGAAAAAAAAGCCCTCTTTCAGCAGGATAATCCCCCAACCATGCTACAGTGCAAAATATGTTCAGGAATAGTCTGAATAGTCTCTTGACAACAGAAGGGCACCTATGGCACTGCGGCGCTACTGGAAAACCAGTATGCAGGCTTAAGTGGTACTTGCAACTGAATGGTGGCGGTTCTCTGGCTCCTGCAGTATATATCACTAGAAATATTCACCAGAAGAAAGAAAAAGCCGGTCCCTCACCAAAGTCCATCTTCTAGCTTTTATTGCAGCATAAAATATCACTGATATAACAAAGGGAGAGGGAAGAAGTTGGGGGGTACAAAGGCAACAAGCTCCGTTTCGCACTTAAAGGGGTACTCCTGTGGAAAACTTTTTTTTTTTAATCAACTGGTGCCAGAAAGTTAAACAGATTTGTAAATCGCTTCTATTAAAAAATCTTAATCCTTCCAGTACTTTTTAGGGGCTGTATACTAAAGAGAAATCCAAAAAATAAATGCATTTCCTCTGATGTCATGACCACAGTGCTCGCTGCTGACCTCTGCTGTCCATTTTAGGAACTGTCCAGAGCAGCATACGTTTGCTATGGGGAATTTCTCCTGCTCTGGACAGTTCCTAAAATGGACAGCAGAGGTCAGCAGAGAGCACTGTGGTCATGACATCAGAGGAAATGCATTTCTTTTTTGGATTTCTCTTTAGTATACAGCCTCTAAAAAGTACTGGAAGGATTAAGATTTTTTTTAATAGAAGTGATTTATCAATCTGTTTAACTTTCTGGCACCAGTTGATTTAAAAAAAAAAGTTTTCCACAGGAGTACCCCTTTAACAAGTGCTTCCTCCGGCCAGGTATGGCCGGAGGAAGCACTTGTTAAGTGCGAAACGAAGCTTGTTTCCTTTGTACCCCTCGCTTCTTCCCTCTCCCACAGGTATATCTGTGAGTATCTTATGCTGCAATAAAAGCTAGAAGATGGACTTTGGTGAGTGACCGGCTTTTTCTTTCTTCTGGTGAATAGTCTGAATAGTGTTTACTTGGCTTCCAAATTCTCCAGATTGCATTTTGACTGAGCATCTGTGGGATGTGCGGAAAAAATGAGTACTGTGCACCCTCCTGTGTAAAAAGGAGTACTGTGCACCCTCCTGTGTAAAAAGGAGTACTGTGCACCCTCCTGTGTAAAAATGAGTACTGTGCACCCTCCTGTGTAAAAAGGAGTACTGTGCACCCTCCTGTGTAAAAATGAGTACTGTGCACCCTCCTGTGTAAAAAGGAGTACCTTTAGGGCCCTGAGCACCCTCCTGTGCAACTTATAGGATGTAAAGGATCTGCTAAGGTCTTAGGGGGAGATTTATCAAAACCTGTGCAGAGTTAAAGTTGCCCAGTTGCCCATAGCAACCAATCAGCTCGCTTCTTTCATTTTTCACAGGCCTTGTTAGGAATGTAAGAAGTGAGCTGATTGGTTGCTATGGGCAACTGGGCAACTTTGACTCTGCACAGGTTTTGATAAATCTCCCCCTTAGTGCCCCATTGTGGAGTAAAGTTGTTCTAATAGCATGGGGGGGCATATATAGGGCGGGTCAGTTTTAATGTGGACACATGAATATTTTATGTTAATTCAGGCAGTGAATAAAGATGTGGTTTATGCAACTAAACAAAGGATGACACTGATGAATCAAATTTGTATTTTTTTTTTTTTATAGAAATGATGAAATCTCATCAAAGAAAACATCTTACTGACTTCAGTCTCAACAGTACGGGTAAGTGGTATCTTGATGCCCCTACATATTACGATTATTGCTTTGCATGTGGTAGCCTTATGTTTTACAGCTACAGTCAAACATTGTGGCAAGTCCATGCAGAGGAGACCATGCCCCTATGACTGAAGCCACATCTATGACTAAGAACACCATGGTTAAAACGCATCAGAGTTTTTAACATGTCTCTCTTTGTATGGAACAAGCTTTTAAAGATTTTAAGTAAAGCCTATTGTTTTAAGGAATCTGGCCAGCTGGAAACCTTCGCTTGCTTTGCATATTACGATTATTGCATTGCATGTGGTAGCCCCATGTAGAGAAAACCACACCCACACGCGGTGCCCATTAGCTGAATCATTTTGCTGGTAAATCATTCAGCCATTGGCCACTGCATGCGGTCATGGTTTTGTACGCCTGAACTGCTGCAACATCCAGATTTACCATTACTTTACTAGATCTGTACCGGCCTCAAACCCTATGTAATTTGCAGTAAGCAGACATACCATGAATTTCCATAGTTTACTGTGAATTGCTAAGAATTCCCAGCGAATGCAGATAAAGTACAAATAAAGTATACGATCACATGTGGTAGAACTATTAAGACCGTGCGCCAGGCTGCATTCACACTATGTATATTTGCCAAAACTTTGCCATTATTTTTTACTGCAGCAGCTAGATATATCAATTGTAAGCTGTCCCCTTAGTGCTTATTTGTGTCTTTTTCTGCACTTACCCCTCCATTGAAGCCTTGTAGCTTTTCGGTTGGGCTCAAGGAGATATCAGTTAACAAAACTGATGCTAAAGGAGAAAAAAATTAAAGGGGTTGTCCAGGAAAAAACATGTATCTATCAACTGGCTCCAGAAAGTTAAACAGATTTGTAAATTACTTCTATTAAAAAATCCTAATCCTTTCAGTACTTATGAGCTTCTGAAGTTAAGGTTGTTCTTTTCTGTCTAAGTGCTCTCTTATGACACGTGTCTCGGGAACTGATCAGTTTAGAAGAGGTTTGCTATGGGGATTTGCTTCTAAACTGGGCGGTTCCCGAGACACGTGTCATCAGAGAGCACTTAGACAGAAAAGAACAACCTTAACTTCAGAAGCTCATAAGTACTGAAAGGATTAAGATTTTTTAATAGAAGTAATTTACAAATCTAGAAGTAATAATATAGAAGAGTTGGAGAGGCTCTTGTCTGACTACCCACCAAATAAACCCGGGCTACCTAATTAGACACCTATACCCAAGGTGTCAGATTTGTAGTTTGTCTGTAGAAATATATATATTAGGGCTCAGGGTTTGAGACAACTGGACAGGTTGTGTTTCAAGTAATATTTCAATTTATTGATTATATATAGTATGACAATAGACCACCGTCAGAGACGGCCCCGAACAGCCAGAGCCTGCAGGGGTGAGGTGGCACTGGTGCCACCTCACGATCGCCCTGATTCGTCGGCTGGATTACCGGCCGACCAATCAGGGCGCCTGCTGCGGGTGTCACTCCCGCACCCGCTCCGCCCCTCTTCCGGAGGACGTGAGCGGGTGCGGGACGTGCACCCCTGGTGCTGGGGACCCCGATCCCCGGCGTTAATGTTGGGATCGGGGCCCCAGGAGCGACGACGACGGCGGCGGCAGGACTGACATGCAGCGTCGACCAAGCAGCAGCAGGAGGTGAGTGACATCCTCCTGCTGTTGCTTAGCAACAGCTCCCAGCATGCAAAAAGGGCATGCTGGGAGCTGTAGTTATGCAACAGGAGGAGGCAGACCACCACAACTCCCAGCATTCCCTTATGGGCATGCTGGGACTTATGGTTTTGCAACAGCTGGAGGCACATTCTTTCTATGGAAAAGTGTACCTTCAGCTGTTGTGTAACTACAACTCCCAGCTTGCACAAACAGCTAAAGTGCATGCTGGGAGTTGTAGTGGTGCATCTGCTGGTTGCATAACTACAACTCCCAGCATGCCTGTTGGCTGTCGGTGACTGCTGAGAGTTATAGTTTTGCAACAGCTGAAGACACACTGAGTTAAGTAGCAAACCAGTGTGTCTCCAGCCAGTGTGTCTCAATCCCCAGCATCCCCAGCCAAAGTAGTATGCCTCCCGCTGTTGCATAACTACAACACCCAGCATGCCCTTCCGCTGTCCCTACATGCTGGGGGTTGTAGCTTTTGCAACAGCTGAAGGCACACTGGTTGCAAAACACTGAGTTTGTTGCCAAACTCGGTGTTTCACAACCAGTGTGCCTCCAGCTGTTGCAAAACTACAACTCCCAGCATGCACTGATAGACCGTACATGCTGGGAGTTGTAGTTTTGCAACAGCTGGATGTTCCCCCCCCCCAATGTGAATGTACAGGGTACACTCACATGGGCGGAGGATTACAGTAAGTATCCGGCTGCAAGTTTGAGCTGCGGCAAATTTTCTGCTGCAGCTCAAACTGCCAGCGAGAAACTACTGTGAACCCCCCGCCCATGCGACTGTACCCTAAAAGCACTACACTAACACAAAATAAAATAAAAAGTAAAAAAAACTACATATACACATACCCCTACACAGCCCCCCTCCCCAATAAAAATGAAAAACGTCTGGTACGCCACCGTTTCCAAAACGGAGCCTCCAGCTGTTGCTAAACTACAACTCCCAGCATGCACTTATAGACCCTACATGCTGGGAGTTGTAGTTTTGCAACAGCAGGATGTTCCCCCCCCCCCCCAATGTGAACGTACAGGGTACACTCACATGGGCGGAGGATTACAGTAAGTATCCGGCTGCAAGTTTGAGCTGCGGCAAATTTTCTGCCCCCAGAGCAAAATTTGCTTTCAAAAAGCCAAATGTGACTCCTCCTCTTCTGAGACCTGTAGTGCGCCAGCAGAGCACTTCTCACCCCCATATGGGGTGTTTTCTGAATCGGGAGAAATTGGGCTTCAAATTTTGGGGGGTATTTTCTGCTATTACCCTTTTAAAAAATGTAAAAATTTTGGGAAACCAAGCATTTTAGGTTAAAAAAAGTTTTTTTTTTTTACATATGCAAAAGTCGTGAAACACCTGTAGGGTATTAAGGTTCACATTACCCCTTGTTACGTTCCAAGAGGGGTCTAGTTTCCAAAATGGTATGCCATGTGTTTTTTTTTTGCTGTTCTGGCACCATAGGGGCTTCCTAAATGCGGCATGCCCCCAGAGCAAAATTTGCTTTCAAAAAGCCAAATGTGACTCCTTCTCTTCTGAGACCTGTAGTGCGCCAGCAGAGCACTTCTCACCCCCATATGGGGTGTTTTCTGAATTGGGAGAAATTGGGCTTCAAATTTTGGGGAGTATTTTCTGCTATTACCCTTTTTAAAAATGTAAAAATTTTGGGAAACCAAGCATTTTAGGTTAAAAAAAAATTATTTTTTTACATATGCAAAAGTCGTGAAACACCTGTAGGGTATTAAGGTTCACTTTACCCCTTTTTACGTTCCCCGAGGGGTCTGGTTTCCAAAATGGTATGCCATGTGTTTTTTTTTTGCGGTTCTGGCACCATAGGGGCTTCCTAAATGCGGCATGCCCCCAGAGCAAAATTTGCTTTCAAAAAGCCAAATGTGACTCCTTCTCTTCTGAGACCTGTAGTGCGCCAGCAGAGCACTTTTCACCCCCATATGGGGTGTTTTCTGAATCGGGAGAAATTGGGCTTCAAATTTTGGGGGGTATTTTCTGCTATTATCCTTTTAAAAAATGTAACATTTTTGGGAAACCAAGCATTTTAGGTAAAACATTATTTTTTTTTTTTTACATATGCAAAAGTCGTGAATCACCTGTGGGGTATTAAGGTTCACTTTACCCCTTGTTACGTTCCCCGAGGGGTCTAGTTTCCAAAATGGTATGCCATGTGTTTTTTTTTGCTGTCTTGGCACCATAGGGGCTTCCTAAAGGTGACATGCCCCCCAAAAACCATTTGTCGCTCCTTCCCTTCTGAGCCCTCTACTGCGCCCGCCGAACAATTAACATAGACATATGAGGTATGTGCTTACTCGAGAGAAATTGGGTTTCAAATACAAGTAAAAATTTTCTCCTTTTTACCCCTTGCAAAAATTCAAAAATTGGGTCTACAAGAACATGCGAGTGTAAAAAATGAAGATTGTGAATTTTCTCCTTCACATTTCTGCTATTCCTGTGAAACACCTAAAGGGTTAATACACTTATTGAATGTCATTTTGAATACTTTGGGGGGTGTAGTTTTTATAATGGGGTCAGTTATGGGGTATTTCTAATATAAAGACCCTTCAAATCCACTTCAAACCTGAACTGGTCCATGAAAAATAGCGAGTTTGAAAATTTTGTAAAAAATTTCCAAATTGCTGCTGATCTTTGAAGCCCTCTGGTGTCTTCCAAAAGTAAAAACTCATAAATTTTATGATGCAAACATAAAGTAGACATATTGTATATGTGAACCCAAAAATGTTTTATTTTGAATATCCATTTTCCTTACAAGCAGAGAGCTTCAAAGTTAGAAAAATGCTAAATTTTCATTTTTTTCATCAAATTTTGGGATTTTTCACCAAGAAAGGATGCAAGTTACCATAAAATTTTACTACTAAGTTAAAGTAGAATATGTCACGAAAAAACAATCTCAGAATCAGAATGATAACTAAAAGCATTCCAGAGTTATTAATGTTTAAAGTGACAGTGGTCAGAATTGCAAAAAACGCTCTGGTCCTTAAGGTGTAAAATGGCCTGGTCCTTAAGGGGTTAAAGGGTTTATCCAATGGGGAGGGACCTTTGGCCATTGCACAGTAAATAAAAAAAGAAACCTTTACTCACCTCCAGCGTCCCCATGATGCCTCTAGTGTCCCGCTCTGGTCCCCAGCTGCGATATTCTTCATGTCAGAAATCGTGATGCTTGGGCCCGGAGTGACGTTGGGGCCCTGAGAGTCATACTGCTCACAGTCAATACCAGCGCTTTCTGATCAGAAGTCAGGAGAATATCTGGAGAATTAAGGGGCCTCAGGGCTGGATTAGCGCTGTGTCCTCTTCAAAGTTTTCCTTGCACATATGCACTTTTGACTACCGATTTGGCACAAAATTGCAGCACAGCCCCATTTATTTCTGAAGCAGTTCCCTGCACTGTGAGTGGCCAATGTGTTCATGGACGAACAGATAAGGGGCCTTAGAAATAATCCAGTATTAGGGACCTCTCATTCTTAGTACTGGTAAAGATCCTGGCGGCTGGGCCCTCCTGGTAATATCAAAAGTAGAGAAACAGACATGGCTGTACATCCACAACTTGTACTATGATGTAATTGCTTCTCAGCATTATTTCAAAAACGAATAGGTTGTTAGTGTATCTTTTGATCAAAAAATGCAATTCCACTCGCCACGTCAAGGCCACTTGATAAGAGTGGGTCCCTAAACTAACATTGGCGTAGTGATGGGCGTCAACCAACATCCTCGCAACATGAAGCCCACAGGGGGAAGTGACTCGATGCAGCCCAATTGCTGCCAAACCAAGCCCGAATATCCTAGTAATATATCATCCCCTAATGGGAATGATTATTTTAATTGTTTAATTAGAGCTGAAAGAAAAAACTACTTAAAGGGTTACTCTGCTCCCCAGCGTCCGGAACATTGAGTTCCTGAACGCTGTGTGAGGGCTTCCGTGTTCACTCCCTCCCCCTCGTGACGTCATGAGGTGGCGGGCGTGAACACGGAAGCCCACACACATCGTTCAGGAACTCAATGTGAACACTGAGTTCCTGAACGCTGGGGATCGGAGTAACCCTTTAAAAGTTATAGATCTCTTCAGCAATGAAGTATTGGCCCCAGCAGCTTGTTGTTTCATGCATATCTTATCTTACGCGTAAAGGGGTTATGCCAAATTTATGATTTGTTACCTATTGAGAGGGAAGGTGATGTGTATCTGATGGGGTGCAAGTGTCCAACTGCTGGGATACCCACCAATCACAAGGACAGCGGTTCCTCCATAGTAACAGAATGGAGATTGAGTATATGTGCTGCTGCTCTATTCCCTTTCCATGAGACTGCTGGGGATAGCCAAGTACAGCTATAATTCCATAGTGGGTGAATAGGGCCGCAGTGCTCATGGTTGACCCCATTCCATTCACATAGTGGGAGAGGAGGCATAGAACAAGAGACTCCTGTTCTTATGATTGGTGGGGGTCCCAGCAATCAGACCTCCACCAATCAACAATATATGACCAATCCACAGGATAGGTGATAAACTGTAATCTTGTGATAATCCATATAATATTCATATCCTGTGTCATTTCTTACTTAGACTATTTTGAATTGAAAGAGAAGATGAGGAAACCTGGGGTCAATCAAAGTAAGGTGGATGCTCTTGAAGAGGAATTGAGAAAAGGTTACCGCCAGGAAGCTTTAACCCTTAATGCAATGATGGAGAATATGACACGCCTTTATTTGACAAGGTAATAAATAGCCTTAGTGTTTTCCTAGAATTGTGCAGTGGAAACATGTGGAGATGTTAGGTTCTATATACTAATGTTAGGCTATCCATACTCACAACTAAGCTACCCCAGGGATCAGCTGATCACCACATATCTGGCTTTGTAAATGTTTATTATTTGAAGTTCATTTGAGCTTTAGCCTTCCTTCCTAATACATTATAATTCCAAACATTTAACCCACTGAAGCTAATATATTCATAACCACATGTTACTAGGGTGCGTTTTTCTTTATGCAAAAACATGTATGGCAGAAATCCATGGTATACCCTCAGACTTCTGCTTGATATTTTACTCTCTATTGATGCAGATTTTGTCATACATTTGGCAGATTTTTTTTTAGTGGAGCTAATCCACGTCCTAGCTATCTGGCGCCTTATCTGCAATAAAAACAAATCAGTGATTGATAAGTTATTTATTTATTTTATTGAAGCCACAGAAGTAAAATAATGGGAAAGCAATAGGACACCTAAAGCACTTTCCATGCATTTTCCTAATGCACAATACATACCTGAATATGCATAAAACATATGTTGTATGAACACAGCCCTATACTCAGGGTCGAAACCTGAAGTTACTGGGTCCCAACACCAAAATCAGCAACAGGGCCTCCATCCACCAGAAGGGTATTTTTTTGCCCCCCCCCCCCCCCCCCCCCCCCTCAGGCACCAGGGCCTAGATGTAACTATGCCCCTGGCACCCCCTATATACTGTAGCTTACAGAAAAATCCTCTCATACTTTGTTGGTTTTACATTGAAGGTTCCAGGAGATGGAAAAAGAATTGAAAAGCATAAAAATTAAGCAGGAAACGGCAGAAAAAGAGCAAATGGAAGCACAGAGAGTCCAGTCAGAGCTCCTGCATCACAACTGGGAGCTTCTAAGAAAGCTACAGAAACTCCGCCAGACCATGGAGAGACACCAAGAAAGAAAGATTCCAAGACTTCAAACTCAGCCGGATATTACACATTGGAAACTAGTGAACCTTAAACATGGTCGACGTCTCATTTAAGTATGGTAATGTCATTTAGTATCAACGCAGACTCAATACATAGGGAATTTATTTTCTGAATAAAACACTTAAATTTTTTTTGTAATTAAATAAATTATATAAAATGCACACGTTCTATAATGGTCAACTTGTTTTTAGATTTTTTTTTCATTTCGATTTTTAAGTGCTTTCTAAACTATGTCTCCACCAAACTTCCCTTTCAGTACACTGTTGCATTTTTCTCATCTGATAGCCATCAATGTCTGAACTGACAATAGACAATTGTCATAAAATGAGCACATATGGGAAGATTTATCAGACTGGAAAAAGGGAATGTGGAGTGGCTGCTAATAGTAACCGATCGGGTTTTACATCTCATTTTTCAAAGGTCCTAGGGAAATTGAATGCAGTGATCTGATTAGATGTTATGTTCCACTATTTCACCTATCCTCTGCATTCATTTTGATACAGCATACCGCCCCCATTGTGTCCAGAATTGTAGTGTTTGGATGTATGGTAGGACCTCTAGTGTCTGCTCTTTAAATGGGCACTGTCACCAACTTTATTTTTTGATATGTTGTAGTACTTATGTACTACAACATATCTCTAATATACTTCTATTATTTTTTTTTTCATTAAAAAGGTTTAATTTACATTTAAAAACCGGCTACTGAAAAAGGACTGATTTTGGAGTGGCAATCAGTCCTTTTTCAGTTAGGCTGCACTCGCTCCCTGCCTGTCAATCAGACAGGCGGGAGCGAGCGCATAGGCCACTCCTCCCGCACATTGCCACCGTCGCCTCGTTGCCGCCGCTGTGGAGGCTAAAACAACGAGTATGTCCAGAACAGGACTACAACAGTTTAAGTCTACTATCTGTGGTTTCAGGTATCTGCTAAGGAGCCGATCCATCATGATTACGGGCATCCTTCTGTATCCACAAGTTGTGACCACATTGTGTTTTTGTTGTAGTTTTTTTTTTTTTATAGTTTTTTGCAAAACTGCTGCAAAAAATTTAGTTTTGCTAATTTTGACATAAAGCTGAAATAAACCCTTGACTCCCCCTTCATCACTGGACTACTTCTGGAGATGTAAAAAAAACCAATGTAGGTAGCCTGTATATTGCTTTATTCTGCATGGCTCCTTATTCCTGGTTTCTGTGTTTGCACTGTATGTCTTGTGTCATTGTGTCTTGTGTCCCAAACTAATATGGTGTTGGTCCCTCTTGTGCCACCGAAACAGCAGTGACACATTGAGACATGGACTCAACAAAACCCCTAAAGGTGTCTTGTGGTATCTGGAGTCCTGTAAGGTGTGATCCATGGATCAGACTTGTTTCTTCAGCACATGCCACAGATAATTGATCAGATTGAGATCCAGGGAATTTTGAGTCTGTCAATACTATACTTTGAACTCTTTGTCATGTTACAAAAACAATTCCTGAATGTTTTTTCAGCATGCTAGGAAACATTATCCTGGTGAAAGTGGCCACTGCCCTGAGGTAACACCGCTGTCATTATGGGGTGTACTTAGTCTGTTCAATGTTTCTGTAGGTGGTAAATTTTAAAGTATCATTCTCATGAACGCTGGGACCCAAGGTTTTTCTGCAGAACATTTCCCAGAGCTCTACACTACCGCTGTCATCTTTTCCCCAGTTACATCATGGTTTAAAACAAAACTTGATGCATGGTCCAATGCTGATGCCCATGTGCCTATTGTAAGAGCTTTTGGTGGGGGACAGGGGTTTGCATGAGCCATCTGTCCAGTCTTTGGCTTTGCAGCCCCATACACAGAAAGCTAAAGAGTATAGCTACAAGTGTTGTGTACTAACTATTGCAGCCAGCCAAACCTTTTTTGGGGGGATACAGTAGTTCTTCACTTTCCATGCATATTAATGTGCTTAAGGGGGTATTTTCAGCCAATTAGAGTAAAAAGCAGACAACTAATTTTTTTGCAGCAATATTTTGCTGTTATGGAGGAAAATATGTCTGTGACCGACCAGCCAATAACTGTTTCGACCGGGAAATATGAAATTACAGTGCCGTAGTTTCATATTTCTGAGACGGCTGGCTCCGCTCCTCGGCCACCCGCCCGCATCTACCACCCCACCTGCCCACTAGCTGTTGAAGCTACAACTCCCAGCATGTCACTGTAAGGGCATGCTGGGAGTTGTAGTCTTGCAACAGCTAGCGGGCAGGTGGTATATACGGGCGGATGGCCAGGGAGCAGCTTGCACTAGGGGGCCTCCAGCTGTTGCTAAACTACAATCTGTTCATGGGTGCTTCCATCTATTGCTAAATTACAACTCCCATGATTCCCAGACAGCCAAAGCCTGTCTGTAAATGATGGGGGTTGTAGTTTAGCACAGCTGGAGGCTTCCTGTGTGAAAACGCTGCTTTATGGGTGTTCTCCTCAGGGGAGAGAGTCATAAATGTACTAACCAATTTTCCAGTTTTTTTTTTTCTTATCATCTCAGATCCGTGTATGCAGAGGACTACTTTGGATTCGGTGGACCAGCGTTTTTTGTTTTGTTTAATATTGATAACATGGTTAATGAGGGCTTGTGGGGGAGTGTTTTTTGGAATAAAAGTTTTTTAAATGTGTTGTGTTGTTTTTTTTTTAATTAGCGGGAACCTCACACTTTTTTTTTCTCCCATATATGCAAAAAATGTGTGTTCCCCATATGTTCATTCTCAGCCAGATACCAACCAAGCAGCAACAGCCTGATGTTACCAGAGTGGGCGAGGACCATTGTTACTGGCCCTTCCCAGCCTACATAACACCAGCCTGTTACCACCTAGGCCCAGGAGCGCCATTTTTGACGCTCCAGGCCTGTTGGTACCGGCTCTTTCCAGTACCCCTGTGACGGTGGGTACCGGTTAATAATTGGGGGTTAGCCCAAACCCTCGTTAACCATTTTATTAATATTAAACTAAAAAACGCTGGTCATCGACGTAATCCACCGAATCTGAAGTAGTCCTCTGCATACATGGATCTGAAATGAGAAGAAAAAAAACACACAAAAATGGGTTTGTACGTTTAGGGGGAAAAAAATGGTAAAAACAGTTAAAAAATTCTGGTGCAACGGGTTAAAAAGTTGCACAAAAAGTTGCAGAGGAGGCACCATACAAAGGGATGTACTGAAGTAGAAAACGTACCACCCCATATTTATCACATGCCCTGCACTATGTAAAACATTTGGTGCATGTACACATTTCCAACACAACAAATTAAGGTGTAAAAATGTTTACCTATATGGTGCAAAACTCCCAGCATGCCCGTATGGACAACGTTATGAACGTAAAAAAATATATATATAAAGTCCAAAAATGCTGCTTCTTTGTCCCATTTTATTCCCAAAAAAATAAAAATAAAATTATCAAAAAGTTTTATATATGCAAATGTGGTATCGATAAAAAGGACAGATGACAGCGCAAAAAATGAGCCCTCATACTGCCCTATATACAGAAAAATGAAAAAAGGTATAGGTGGTCAAAATAGGGCAATTTTACATTATTGATTTTGTACAAAAAGTTCAAGATTTTTCTTAAGCGGTACAAAAATATAAAAGTATCTAACCATGGGTATCATTTTAATCGCATTGACCCACAGAATAAAGAACACATCATTTTTACCGTAAATTGTACAGTGTGAAACGAAACCCTCTAAAATTTGCAAAATTGTGGTTTTCATTTAAATTTCCTCCCTAAAAAGTTTTCGGGTTCGCCGTACATTTTATGGTAAAATGAGAGGTTTCATTACAAAGTACAATTGGTCACGCAAAAAACAAGCCTTTATATGGGTCTGTAGATGGAAATATATGAGTTATGGATTTTAGAAGACGAGGAGGAAAAACACGAAAATGCAAAAATAAAATTGGCCTGGTCCTTAAAGTCAAAATGGGCTTGGTCCTTAACCCCTTAAGGACCAAAGATGTACACGTACATCTAAGCTCCCTGGTAGTTAAGGACTAAGGACGTCCATGGGAATTTCGGTCCCTGCCACGCGCCGGGCGGGGACCGAACCCCGGGGTGACTGCTGATATCGATCAGCAGTCACCCCGCGCAAATGCCCAGGGGGTCATCAGAACCCCCCCCCCCATGTCGGCGATCTCTGCAAATCGCCGGTGAATTCACACTGGCGATTTGCGCTGATTCCGGGTCATATGGATCTATGGTGACCCGGAAAATAAGGGGGATCGGGGTTGTCCAAGACACCCACGATCCCCCTGAAGGAAAAGGAGTGAGGTGGCAAGGGTGCCACCCCTCCTATCCCTGCTATTGGTCATCTAGAAGCGATAGGCGGGGCAGAACGGGGAAACCGACAGAGGACCGGCGCCGAAGTCCACTTACCCATCCGGCGGCAGTGGGCGGTGAGCGGCAGGTGGCGATGTCGTGTGGCTGGCTCCCTGGATCCTACGGAAGCCAGTGAGTTGCCTAGCAAGATCTGGAGGGCTACAGTCTGAGCCCTCCAGATGTTGCAAAACTACAACTCCCATCATGCCCAGACAGCTGTTTGGGCATGCTGGGATTTGTAGTTTTGCAACAGCTAGAGGGCTACAGTTTAGAGATCACTGTATAGTGGTCTCAAACTGTAGTCCTCCAGCTGTTGCAAAACTACAAATCCCAGCATGCCCAAACAGCTGTCTGGGCATGCTGGGAATTGTAGTTTTGCAACATCTGGAGGGCTACAGTTTAGAGACCACTGTATAGTGGTCTCAAACTGTAGCCCTCCAGATGTTGCTAGGCAACTCACTGGCTCACGTCATCATCGCCTCCGCTGCCGCCGATGGGTAAATGGACTTCGGCGCCGGTCCTCCTCTGTTTCCCCATTCTTCTCCGCCTATTAACTGAAAGTTAACCCCCCCGCCCCGATCTGCTATTGGTCATCATGTCTATACGTGCCACCTCACTCCTATCCCTTCAGTTTGCTGTCTGGGCATGCTGGGATTTGTAGTTTTGCAACATCTGGAGGGCCACAGTTTGGAGATCACTGTGCAGTGGCCTCTAAACTGTAGCCCTCCAGATGTTGCAAAACTGCAAATACCAGCATGACCAAACAGCAAACAGCTGTCTCGGCATGCTGGGATTTGTAGTTGTGAACCTTCAGCTGTTGCATAACTACATCTCCCAGCATGCCCTTCGGCGATCAGTACATCCTGAGAGTTGTAGTTTTACAACAGCTGGAGGCACACTGGTTGGAAAATACTGAGTTAGGTAACAGAATCTGAAGGTTTTCCAACCAGTGTGCCTCCAGCTGTTGCAAAAGTACAACTCCCAGCATGCACGGTCTGTCAGTACATGCTGGGAGTTGTAGTTTTGAAACAGCTGGAGGTTTGCCCCCCATGTGAATGTACAAGGTACATTCACACGGGCAGGTTTACAGTGAGTTTTCTGCTTCAAGTTTGAGCTGCAGCAAATTTTTCGCCGCAGCGCAAACTCCTGGCGGGAAACTCACTGTAAACCCTTCGCCCGAGTGAATGTACCCTAAAAACACTACACTAACACATAATAAAGGGTAAAACACTACATATACACCCCCTTACACTGCCCCCCCCCCAATAAAAATGAAAAACGTATTGTGCAGCAGTGTTTCCAGGATGGAGCCTCCAGCTGTTGCAAAACAACAACTCCCAGCATTTCCAGACAGCCACTGACTGTCCAGGCATGCTGGGAGTTTAGCAACAGCTGGAGGCACCCTGTTTGGGAATCACTGGCATTGAATACCCCTATGTCTATCCCTATGCAATCCCGAATTTAGTCCTCAAATGTGCATGGCGCTCTCTCACTTCGGAGCCCTGTCGTATTTCAAGGAAACAGTTTAGGGCCACATACGGGGTATTTCTGTACTCGGGAGAAATTGCACTACAAATTTTGGGGGCTTTTTCTCCTTTTACCCCTTATGAAAAGGAAAAGTTGGGGTCTACACCAGCCTGTTAGTGTAAAAAAATAAAAAATGTTACACTAACATGCTGGTGTTGCTCCATACTTTTTATTTTCACAAGAGGTAAAAGGAAAAAAAGAACCCCAAAATTTGTAACGCAATTTCTTCTGAGTACGGAAATACCCCATATGTGGGTGTAATATGCTCTGCTGGCACACTGCAATGCTCAGGAGAGAAGGAGTGCCATTGGGCTTTTGAAGAGAAAATTTGTCCGGAATTGAAGGCCACTTGTGTTTACAAAGCCTCCATAGTGCCAGAACAATGGCCCCCACATGTGACCCCATTTTGGAAACTACACCCCTCATGTACTGTAATAAGGGGTACAGTGAGCATTTACGCCTCAAAGGTGTCTGACAGATGTTTGAAACAGTGGTCCGTGAAAATGAAAAATGTAATCTTTCATTTGCTCAGCCCACTGTTCCAAAGATCTGTCAAACGCCAGTGGGGTGAAAATGCTCACTGCACCCCTTATTAAATTTTGTGAGGGCTGTAGTTTCCAAAATGGGGTCACATGTGGGGGGGGGGGGGTATTTCCATACTCGGAAGAAATGGGGTTACAAATTTTGGGGGTCATTTTCTCCTATTACCCCTTGTAAAAATTTAAAATTTGGGGGAAAAACTGCATTTTAGTGGAAAATTTTTTTTTTTTCATTTACACATCCGACTTTAACGAAAAGTCGTCAAACACCTGTGGGGTGTTAAGGCTCACTGGACCCCTTGTTACGTGCCTTGAGGGGTGTAGTTTCCAAAATGGTATGTCATGTGGGGGGGGGGGGGGGGGTTCTGCTGTTCTGGCACCATAGGGGCTTCCTAAATGTGACATGCCCCACAAAAACCATTTCAGAAAAACTCACTCTCCAAAATCCCATTGTCGCTCCTTCCCTTCTGAGCCCTCTACTGCGCCTGCCGAACACTTCACATACACATATGAGGTATTTCCTTACTCGAGAGAAGTTGGGTTACAAATTTTGAGAGGATTTTTCTCCTTTTACCCCTTGTAAAAATTCAAAAACTGGGTCTACAAGAACATGAGAGTGTAAAAAATGAAGATTTAGAATTTTCTCCTTCACTTTGCTGCTATTCCTGTGAAACACCTAAAGGGTTAACACACTTACTGAATGTCATTTTGAATACTTTGAGGTAGGGATCGACCGATTATCGGTATGTCCGATATTATCGGCCGATAATCATGATTTTGGGCATTATCGGTATCGGCAATTACCTTGCCGATAAGCCGATAATGCCCCGCACCGCCCCCACCGCACCGCAAAAGCCACTGCAGTGCATTGATTTAAAGCGCCCACTTTAAATCAATGATCTGCAGCGGTGTGGTGGGGGGATAAATAGCCGATAACTTATACCGGAATATCGGTATAAGTTATCGGCTATCGGCCCTAACCTTCACCGATTATCGGTATCGGCCCTAAAAAAATATTGGGGTCATTTATGGGGTATCTCTAATAAGAAGGCCCTTCAAATCCACTTCAAACCTGGACTGGTCCATGAAAAATTCAGATTTTGAAAATTTTGTGAAAAATTGGAAAATTGCTGCTGAACTTTGAAGCCCTCTGATGTCTTCCAATAGTAAAAACATGTCAACTTAATGATGCAAACATAAAGTAGACATATTGAATATGTGAATCAATATAAAATTTATTTGGAATATCCATTTTGCTTACAAGTTAGAAAAATGCAAAATTTTCTATTTTTTCATCAAATTTGGGATTTTTTCACCAAGAAATAATGTAAGTATCAACAAAATTTTACCACTAACAAAGTAGAATTTGTCATGAAAAAACAATCTCTGAATCAGAATGAAAGGTAAAAGCATTCCAGAGTTATTAATGTTTAAAGTGAAAGTGGTCAAATGTGCAAAAAACACTCTGGTCCTACAGTGAAAATTGGCCTGGTCCTTAAAGGGGTAATCCAGGCAAAAACTTTTTTTTTTTTATATCAACTGGCTCCTGAAAGTTAAACAGATTTGTAAATTACTTCTATTAAAAAATCTAAATCCTTCCAATAGTTATTAGCTTCTGAAGTTTTCTGTCTAACTGCTCATTGATGATGTCACGTCCCGGGAGCTGTGCATGATGGGAAAATATCCCCATAGGAACTGCACAGCTCCCGGGACGTGAGTCATCAGAGAGCAGTTAGACAGAAAACAACAACTCAACTTCAGAAGCTAATAACTATTGGAAGGATTAAGATTTTTTAATCGAAGTAATTTACAAATCTGTTTAACTTTCCGGAGCCAGTTGATATATAAAAAAAGTTTTGGCCTGGAATACCCCTTTAAGGGGTTAAAGGAGTACTCTGGTGCAGAGTATTCCTGCTCCGTCATGCCCGGGCTGCAAAAAAAATGAAAATAAACCATCCCTCACCTTCCTGGGTTCCCACGGAGTGCTACTACAGCTGATTGGTCCTCCGGTCCATCTTCTTCATACTTCCGTGTGAACAAATCGTCACATGGAGCTCAGCCTATCGCCAGCCGCCGCGATGTTCTGCCTCGGCCCATAATAGGCTGAGCGCCATGTGACGCTTCGTTCACATGGAAGTATGAAGAAGATGGACCGGAGGACCGATCAGCTGTAGTAGCGCTCCGTGGGAACCCAGGAAGGTGAGGGATGGTTTATTTTCAATTTTTTTGCAGCCCGGGCAGGACGGAGCAGGAGTAGTCTGCACCAGAGTACTCCTTTAACGTTAAAATGGACTTGGTACTTAACCTCTTAAGGACCCAGGACGTATGGGTACGTCCTGGGTCCCGGTCCTGCGATATAACACGGGGTCACACGGTGACCCCGCATCATATCGCGGCGCGGCGGGCCCGGCGTCATAGTGAAGCCGGGACCCGCCTCTAATAGGGCACGGCACTGATTGTGGTGCCGCGCGCTATTAACCCTTTAGCTAAAAACATAAAGTGAAAGTTGCCGGTTAGCTCAGGGAGCTGTTTGGGATCGCCGCGGTATAATCGCGGCATCCCGAACAGCTGTAGCACAGGAGGAGGTCTTCTTACCTTCTCCTGCGCTGTCCGATCGCCGAATGAATGCTTCAAGCCTGAGATCCAGGCTTGAGCATTCAATCGCCAAAAACACTGATTGATCCATTCCTATGGAGATGGATCAATCAGTGTAAAAGATCAGTTAATGCAATGTTATAGCCCCCTATAGGAGCTATAATATTGCATAAAAAAGTGTAAATAAATCATTAACCCTTTCAATTATCCCTTCCCCTAATAAAAGTTTGAATCACCCGGCATTTCCAAGATTAAAAAAAACACAGTGTAAATAAAAATAAACATATGTGGTATCGCCGCGTGTGGAAATGTCCGAATTATAAAAATATACCGCTTTTTAAACTGCACGTTCAATGGCGTATGCGCAAAAAAATCCCAAAGTCCAAAATAGCGCATTTTTGATCACTTTTTATACCACAAAAAAGTGAATAAAAAGTGATCAAAAAGTCTGATCAGAACAAAAAGTATACCGCTAAAAACTTCAGATCACGGCGCAAAAAATGAGCCCTCATACCGCCCCATATGCAGAAAAATAAAAAAGTTATAGGGGTCAGAAGATGACAATTTTAACCTCTTAAGGACCCAGGACGTACAGGGACGTCCCCGCACCATGGGCTTTAAGGACCCAGGACATCCCCGTACGTCCTGGCGTTTTCCGGTCTCTGCCGCTCGCCGGGCAGAGATCGGAACCGGATGCCTGCTGAAATGCTTCAGCAGGCATTCAGGGCAAACGCCGAGGGGGGCAAACGCCGAGGGGATCGCCGCAAATCGCAAGGGAAATCGCCCTTGCGATCTGCGGCGATACCGGGCTGATCGGGTCTCTGGGACCCGACCACCCGGTAATTTCGCATGATCCCGGCTGTCACAGACAGCCAGGACCATGCTAAAGCATAGGAGCGAGGTGGCAAGCCTGCCCCCTCCTCCTATTCCCTGCGATCTGTCGGTTAGTTAACCGACCAATCGCAGGAGGGGGGGCGGTTACTTCCTCCCGTCCTGCCCGGCCCCTTGAAGTCCGGAGAGGACAGGAGGAAGACCGGAGGACACGGCGGGGAACGGGGGAGTGCTGGGGACCGGCCCCGGTACTTACCTCGTCCCTGAAGACCCGGATCCCGGCGATGAAGACGGCGGCGGCGACAGGTGAGTAGATCTTCAGCCGCGGTCGGGCCCTTTACAGCAATGCACGTCGCCGTAAAGCGACATGCATTGCTGTATTCGGACCCTGTAAACTACAACTCCCAGCATGCCCAGACAGCCCTTGGCGTCTGGGCATGCTGGGACTTGCAGTTTTGCAACTTCTGGAGGTCCACAGTTTTTGGACCACTGTGCCCTTCCAGATGTTGCAAAACTACACATCCTCAGCATGCCCTTACTGTCCAGGCATGCTGGGAGTTGTAGTTCTGTAACATCTGGCCCTTCAGATGTTGCAGAACTACAACTCCCAGCATGCCTGGACAGTTTTGGCATACTGGGAGTTGTAGTTTTGCAACATCTGGAAGGGCACAGATTGGGAACCACTGTATTAGTGGTCTGCAAACTGTAGTCCTCCAGATGTTGCAAAACTACAACTCCAAGGATGCTGGGAGTTGTAGTTCGGCAACATCTGGCTCTAAAGATGTTGCCGAACTACTACTCCCAGCATGCCTGAGAATGTTTGGGAGTTGTGGTTTTGCAACAGCTGGAGGCACACTGGTTGGGAAACATGGTTTCCTAACTCAGTGTTTCCCAACCCGTGTGCCTCCAGCTGTTGCAAAACCACAACTCCCAAACATTCTCAGGCATGCTGGGAGTAGTAGTTTCGCAACAGCTGGAGCCCCCCCCCCCCTGTGTATGTACAGGGTACATTCACATGGGCAGGGGCTTACAGTGGGTATTGGGCTGCAAGTTTGCGATGCAGCAAATTTTGCTCGGCAGCTCAAACTCGCTGTAACCCCCCGCCCGTGTGACTGTACCCTAAAAACACTACACTACACTAACACAAAATAAAATAAAAAGTAAAAAACACTACATATACACATACCCCTACACAGCCCCCCTCCCTCCCCAATGAAAATGAAAAACGTCTGGTACTCCACTGTTTCTAAAATGGAGCCTCCAGCTGTTGCAAAACAACAACTCCCAGTATTGCCGGACAGCCGTTGACTGTCCAGGCATGTTGGGAGTTTTGCAACAGCTGGAGGCACCCTGTTTGGGAATCACTGGCGTAGAATACCCCTATGTCCACCCCTATGCAAATCCCTAATTCAGGCCTCAAATGCGCATGGCGCTCTCACTTTGGAGCCCTGTCGTATTTCAAGGCAACAGTTTAGGGTCACATATGGGGTATCGCCGTACTCGGGAGAAATTGCCTAACAAATCTTGGGGGTCTTTTTCTCCTTTCACCCCTTATGAAAAGGTGAAGTTGGGGTCTACACCAGCATGTTAGTGTAAAAAAATAAACTTTTTACACTAACATGCTGGTGTTGCCCTATACTTTTCATTTTGACAAGAGGTAAAGGGGAAAAAAGCCCCACAAAATTTGTAACACAATTTCTCCTGACTACGGAGATACCACATATGTGGGCGCAAACTGCTCTGGGGGCGCACAACAAGGCCCAGAAGGGAGAGTGCGCCATGTACATTTGAGGTGATTTGCACAGGGGTAGCTGATTGTTACAGCGGTTTTGACAAACGCAAAAAAAACAAAACCCCACATGTGACCCCATTTCGGAAACTACACCCCTCACGGAATGTAATGAGGGGTGCAGTGAGAATTTACACCCCACTGTTATCTGACAGATCTTTGGAACAGTGGGCTGTGCAAATTAAAAATGTTGTACAGCCCACTGTTCCAAAGATATGACAGACACCAGTGGGGGGTAAATGCTCACTTTACACCTTGTTACATTCCGCAAGGGGTCTAGTTTCCAAAATGGTATGCCATGTGGGGGTTATTTTGCTGTCCTGGCACCATATGGGCTTCCTAAATGCGACATGCCCCCCCGAGCAAAATTTGCTCTCAAAAAGCCAAATATGACTCCTTCTCTTCTGAGCATTGTAGTTTGCCCGTAGTGCACTTCAGGTCAACTTATGGGGTACCTCCATACTCAGAAGAGATGGGGTTACAAATTTTGGGGGGTATTTTCTGCTATTTACCCTTGCAAAAATGTGAAATTTGGGGGGGAAAACACACCTTTTAGTGATTTTTTTTTTTATTTACGTATGCAAAAGTCGTGAAACCCCTGTGGGGTATTAAGGCTCACTTTATTTCTTGTTACATTCCACAAGGGGTCTAGTTTCCAAAATGGTATGCGATGTGTTTTTTTTTTTTGCTGTCCTGGCACCATAGGGGCTTCCTAAATGCGACATGCCCCCAAGCAAAATTTGCTCTGAAAAAGCCAAATATGACTCCTTCTCTTCTGAGCATTGTAGTTCACCCATAGTACACCTCAGGTCAACTTATGGGGTACCTTCATACTCAGAAGAGATGGGGTTACAATGTTTGGGGGGTATTTTCTGCTATTAACCCTTGAAAAAATGTGAAATTTGGGGGGAAACACACATTTTAGTGAAATTTTATTTTTATTTTTTTACATATGCAAAAGTTGTGAAACCCCTGTGGGGTATTAAGGCTCACTTTATTCCTTGTTACGTACCTCAAGGGGTCTAGTTTCCAAAATGGTATGCCATGTGGGGGATTTTTGCTGTTCTGGCACCATAGGGGCTTCCTAAATGCAACATGCCCCCCAAAAACCATTTAAAAAAAAACGTACTCTCCAAAATCCCCTTGTCGCTCCTTTGCTTCTGAGCCCTCTACTGCGCCCGCCGAACACTTTACATAGACATATGAGGTATGTGCTTACTCGAGAGAAATTAGGCTACAAATATAAGTATACATTTTCTCCTTTTACCCCTTGTAAAAATTCAAAAATTGGGTCTACAAGAGCATGCGAGTGTAAAAAATGGAGATTGTGAATTTTCTCCTTCACTTTGCTGTTATTCCTGTGAAACACCTAAAGGGTTAACACACTTACTGAATGTCATTTTGAATACTTTGGGGGGTGCAGTTTTTATAATGGGGTCATTTGTGGGGTATTTCTAATATGAAGACCCTTCAAATCCACTTCAAACCTGAACTGGTCCCTGAAAAATTGTGAGTTTGGAAATTTTGTGAAAAATTTGAAAATTGCTGCTGAACTTTGAAGCCCTCTGGTGTCTTCCAAAAGTAAAAACACGTACATTTTATGATGCAAACATAAAGTAGACATATTGTATATGTGAATTAAAAAAAATATTTGGAATATCCATTTTCCTTACAAGCAGAGAGCTTCAAAGTTAGAAAAATGCAAAATTTTCAAATTTTTCATCAAATTTGGGGATTTTTCACCAAGAGAGGATGCAAGATACCACAAAATTTTACCACTAAGTTAAAGTAGAATATGTCACGAAAAAACAATCTCGGAATCAGAATGATAACTAAAAGCATTCCAGAGTTATTAATGTTTAAAGTGACAGTGGTCAGATGTGCAAAAAATGGCCGGGTCCTAAGGTGTAAAATGGCTGGGTCCTTAAGGGGTTAAACATATACATTTTCCTGCATGTATTCATGATTTTTTTCTGAAGTGACACAAAATCAAACCTATACAAGTAGGTATCATTTTAACCGTATGGACCTACAGAATAATGTACTGCGTAAAAACGGAAGCCCCCAAAACTTACAAAATAGTGTTTTTTCATCAATTTTGTCGCACATTGATTTTTTTCCCCGTTTCACCGTTGATTTTTGGGTAAAATGACTAATGTGATTACAAAGTAGAATTAGTGACGCAAAAAATAAGCCATAATTTTCAATTTTAGGTGACAATTTTAAAGAGTTATGATTTTTTAAAGTTAAGGAGTAAAAATTGAAAATGAAAAAACGGAAAAAGCCCGGGTCCTTAAGGGGTTAATGAGTCGACCGGCGTCATTGTTTGACTCCAGTCGGCTCATTTTCGACCTGTATCTGGTTTTCTGACCGAACCTAAAACCGTCGTACACTATGGTTGTTTTAGGTCCGGTCAGAAAACCGGACACGGGTTTAAAAGGAGCCGAACAGAGTCAAACAGGGTAATCGCTGCCGCAGGGCAAATATTTTTTTTTTTTCACAATAGATTTTGTAGTGTTCTCTTAGGGTTAATAAAGAAAATTCAATCTAAATCATAATCTGTTTTAAATATGAAAAAGAAAAAAATCGACCGCGGCAGGACTCGAACCTGCAATCTTCTGATCCGAAGTCAGACGCCTTATCCATTAGGCCACGCGGCCTTCTCGTACTAGCTTTGGTAAGAATATGCGCTGTCTACTTCTTACTCCGCTGGCTTTCACCATTACCCCTCCTTTTCACCATTACCCCTCCCACTAAACTGGGTTTCACGTCGCTTACGTAAATTGTCTACGGGGGCGTTATATCCGTCACCTAGTGATGTTCTCTCCGTGCTGTGCAACTTTAGTCCCCGGCTTTAAAGGCCTCATCGGGGAGTAAGGTAAATAACAGAGACCAGCAGCCCGTTCCGCACACACTGGGGGAAGATATGAGGCTGTACACGTGCTGGAGCTCATACACAGAGTACAGCGGGGGGCGGGGGTATACCTCGTGTTCACTCACATGCGGTACCGTATGGAGGAATAGTAACATCGCCAGGGAGCATGCGTGACTTGCCGGTAGGTGTATCTTTTGCTTACAGTTCTCACATGTCACCCTATGTTGTAAACATACAAACAATGACTTGAAGGGATTGTCTTATAAAACAACTAACTACTTTCTAAGGACCCCCGCAAGTATGTGCTGATGGAATGTCCGAGTCATGTGACGTCATGATGGACGAGACGTCACTGCAGCCTGAAGAACAAATAATTAGTTATCGATACCATTCCTAAGGGTCAGGGGGAGGTCATGTAGTCCATAGAATGGAAACTTGAATGATATAGTATCACTAGCTGAGTACCCGCCGTTGCCCGGTTTTTCCTTCCTAAGGGAACATGCACACCACGTTTTCACTGTACGGCGCTGAAATCCATTGACTTTAATGAGCCGACCGGAGTCACCGTTTTACTCCGGTCGGCTCATTTTTGACCGGTATGCGGTTTCCTGACCGGACCTAAAACCGTAGTATACTACACTTTGAGGTCCGGTCAGAAAACCGGATATGGTTAAAAAATGAGCCGACCGGAGTAAAACGGTGACTCCAGTCGGCTCATTAAAGTCAATGGATTTCCGCACTGATCCGGCTGGGGTACGGGAGCGCATGGTTTTCCCCTCCCCCAGCCGGATCCAGCACCCGTACAGTGAAAACGTGGTGTGCATGTACCCTAATCCTTGTTAGGGAGGAAAATCAACAAAGCAGGAAGCTATTGACTTCATATCCCGTCCTCATATATTGTTGTCTTATCCCAACCCCATATCCTGTCCACATATCCCTTCCTCATATCCTTTCCTCCTGTCCTGTCCTCCAATCTTGACCTCATATCTCGACCTCTTATCCCGTCCTCATATCCCGACCTCCTATACCGTCCTCTTATCTTGACCTCATATCCCGACCTCATATCCTGACTTCCTATCTTGACCTCATTTCCCGTCTTCCTATCTCGTCCTCATATCCCATCCTTATATCCTGTCCTCAGGTGGGACTGATATGTGATGAAGATATTGTATCATATCTTTTTAATTGACAAATAAATAATATGTGTACCAGGTATTGAAATATCTCCAGCCATACGTGACATGTAGTTCCGGATGCCGGGCAGGTGAATTTTTCATAGGTTTAGCCCTGTATCGGGCAAGCAGGGCCCGAGTGACTTCCTGCTTTATTTTTTATAATGCCAGTGTGAGGTGTAGGGGCGGATGCAGACTTGCATGGGATCACCCCCCCCCCCCCCCCCCCCCGGGCATGCGCAGCGCAATCGCAGGGGGGCAATCCCCTGTGGAGGTAGCCGGAGAGCTTACCTCTGCATCCATGGCTGCCCCCATAGATCTGCATTTGATTGAGCAGGCTCAACCAAATAAACACAGATCAATAGAGTTAAATAGAACTGCATTGATCTGTGTGAGGAATCTAAATGTTTTCTCCTAAAAAAAAATAAAAAATAAAAAAAAAATAAAGGAAAAGTTTAATGAAGTTTAAAAACACCCATTAACCCCTTCCATATTAGAGGTACGTTCACACAGGCAAATTTATTTGCAGGTTTCCCACTGCGTATTTGAAAGGGGGCAGGCTCTTCTCAGCTGTCCGCAGCAGATTTTCCGTGGCGGAATTTCCGCTGCAGAATATCCACCGAAGACCCTTCTGACTTCAATGGGGCTTGCGGCAGATTTTCCGCAGCGTAAATTCCGGCTCAGAAAATCTGCTGTGGACAGCGGAGAAGAGCCTGCCCCATTTCAAATACGCAGCGGGAAACCCGCAAATGAATCCACCCGTGTGAATGTAACCTAAAAGTTCATATCACCCCCCTTTTCCATATAAAAATATGTAAACATAATAAAAATAAACATATTTGGTATTGGCGCGTGCATAATTGACTGAACTATTAAAAAAATAACATTTTATATCCCCTACGGTAAATAGTGTTAACGTAAAAAAAAAAAAAAAATCAAAAAAAAAATCACAGAATAGCTTTTTTATGTTTATAATATTCCAGAAAAAATGAAGTAAAAAAGGGTTCAAAAAGTCTGATCAATGCCAAAATGGTACCGATACAAACAGCATATTATGGCCCCAAAAATTAGCCCTCATACAGCCCAGTATATATGGAAAAAAAATATTATGGGGGCAGGGGTTTTCTTTTTTAAATTAAAAAGTAAAAAAAAAAACTAATAATAATTATTAAAACGTGAGGGAAACTAAAATTTGGTATTGGTGTAATCAGGCCGACGTAAAGTATCAAAGTAATATGTAAATTTGTCCACAAGGTGAAAGGCGAAAAAAAAAACCTCAAAATTTGCTTTTTTTTTTAATTTCACCTCACAAATAATTTTTGGTTTGTTTCAGAGCATAAGTTATGGAAAAACGAAAGGCTTCATTACAAAGTATACTTCCCCGCAAAAAACAAGCCTCATATGGGTCTGTAGATGGAAAAATAAGAGTTATGGCTATTATGGGACAAGGAGGAAACAATGAAAGTGCAGAAACTAATAAAGACCTTATTTACTTACTATTTTGGTTGAAATTATTTTATCTATCAGGACAAGTAGATTGTGTTCCACTTTAGTCCCTTGGACAAGTAGTTTTTTTTTATTTTTTTATTTCCTCACTCCTGGAACATACATTTCCCATTGATTTGCATGGGACTTTAAACAAAAACTCCGACCCTCACAAATGGGGGTAGTTAAGGGTTAAATTAACTATCCCATATTTTAAGTGGACATATAAGTAACATTTGACTGAGTATTATCGAAATATCTCCAGCCGTTTGGAAGTTATGCAGTAACATATATTTCCCAAAGACTTATATGGGACTTTAAACATAAACCCCGCCCCTGACAAATGGGGGTGAGTAAGGGTTAAATCACTTATTCTATGTTTGTTGTTGACATATAAGTAACGTGTTTGCCAAGTTTCATGTTAATATCTTTAGCCCAGTGGTCTTCAAACTGTGGCCCTCCAGATGTTACAAAACTACAATTCCCAGCAAGCCCGGACAGCCGTTGGCTGTCCGGGCATGCTGGGAGTTGTAGTTTTGTAACATCTGGAGGGCCACAGTTTGAAGACCGCTGCTTTAGCCGTTTGGTTGTGATGCTGGAACACACACAGGGGTGTGGAAATTTTATAAAAAAACTACTTGTCCACACTACTTGACTGCAATGTCCCGGGCGTCGGGGGAATTCCACATCCCTGATACACACATTGGACCACATTTATCATTGTCTTTATACTGTTTTTTGCCCCTTTTGGTTTACACATTTCTGCTGATTTTGAGTTGCAATCCACTGATTTTGGAAATACACATGATATGGACGGGTTTTATCAACTGCGCCTTTTTGTGAAAAGGAGCAAAAAAGGCACAAAGCCACTGAAAAGTCTCTAAAACTACACCATCCCAGACTTCGCTTAGCTTTTTGGTGTATGTGAAGAGAGAAATTTCAGAAAATGTGACCTGCACAAAATTTATCAAATGCCCTTTGACCATTTAATAAATTCGGTTCTCCTACACATTACCAGCACACACAAAAAAGGTGTAGAAAAATGCTTCACTTACACCTACGATAAATGCTTCACTTACACCTACAATGATAAATGCTTCACTTACACCTACAATGATAAATGCTTCACTTACACCTACAATGATAAATGCTTCACTTACACCTACAATGATAAATGCTTCACTTACACCTACAATGATAAATGCCGGCCATTGAGTTTTATATTTATAGATTTCTACAGGCTTTGAATAATGGACAGTGGACAAACTGTGTGCGTCCAGCTGTTGCAAAACTACAACTCCCAGTCCACAGTTTGAAGACCACTGGCATACACCATTCACGTGATGCTGCAGATCATTTTTGGCCCCCCCCTGGCTGTCCGGTCATTCTGGGAGTTGCAATTTTGCAACAGCTGGAGGTCCACGGTTTGAAGACCCCTGGTGTTCACCATTTACATGATGCTGTAGAGAATTACTGGCCTCGGTGGTCATGAGCCTTACATTCAGGAAAAGACCGCTGAGGCCTGTGGTTATCTACAGCATCATGTCAACAGTGTACAGTGATCCCTCAACTTACAATGGCCTCAACATACAATAGTTTCAACATACAATGGTCTTTCCTGGACCATTGTAAGTTGAAACCAGACTCAACATACAATGTACAGACAGTCAAGATCTGTGAAACATGTCAATGGCTGAAAGAACCAACCAATCAGAATGGGCATTTTACTTTTAAAACCCCTGTATTCCTGAAGCGTATGCACTGACTGATGTCTGGTAGCGCCCCCTACAGTACAGGAAGGTATTACATGTTCTGTACACTTTACCTGTACCAGGGTTACCTGCTCCTTTGGACACCAGGTTAGGGCGGCTCCATGTTACTTTTTTAGGACACTGTGTACTGTTCAGGACCCTGAAGAAGATCCTGTTTTCTACATAGACCAGTCTTTCCCAAGCAGGGTGCCCCCAGCTGTTGCAAAATTACAACTCCCATCATGCCCGGACAGCCTTTGGCTGTCCGGGCATGCTGGGAGTTGTAGTTTTGCAACAGCTGGAGGCTCCCGGCTTGGGAAACACTGACATAGACAGTGATTACAGCTCCCAGCAGATCTTTCTTACTTTTATATGAAAGAATTTACTTTATCTATATTAGTTATCTACTTATTTTTCTTTAATCCTCACTTTTTCCTATTTTGGATGACATTTTGGTGCCTTTAGAACCAATTACCAGGTTTCCATAGAGTTCTGGTCTCAACATACAATGGTTTCAACATACAATGGTCATCCTGGAACCTATTAATATTGTAACTTGAGGGACCACTGTACGTGACATACACTGGTTTATCACTGGTTTCACCCCCCTTTTTTTTTGTTTTTAAAAAGTCGCAATATTTAGCACAATGGGTGATTTGCGCAAAAAATTGGTGACTTGAATGTAGGGTGGCATGGATAACGTTTTGCTGTAGTTGCTGATTTATCAACTGCGACATGGGCCCAGACCACACTTTAAAACTTGTTTAGGCTAAATTCACATCATATTTGGGGCATATGGCAGCTGGAGAAACTAAAAACAGTCTGCTGCCTTCCCCCAACCGGACTTGTGCCCTGTCCCATTCATTTCAATAAGCCAGAGGTAGTATTCAGCTAGTGGGTCGGGTCATTTTTGGACCATATCTCTTTTGTTGCCAGATCGAAAACCATGGTTTGTTTCAGTCCGGGAACAAATTGGATACGGTCCAAAAACCGGTCCAGCGGGGGTACTGCAGCAGCCGGTATTTCAGCTTCTCCCACTGGATCCGGCTGCCATATGTGATGTGAATGCAGTCTTAGATCCACACTATTTAGGCTGGCTTCACACCGCGTTTTTGCAATACAGTTCCCGTATACGTTTTCAATTTGAAAACCATATGCATTGACTCTCCATTGAAAACCGTATGCCAAAAGATGCATCAGGTTGTATCCGTTTTGCACCCTGTACGGTTTAGTCAGTTTTTTTCCCGTACCCAAAACCGTAGCCTACCACGGTTTTTGGTCCGGGTGAAAAACTGTATTGAAACGTATAATTTTTTTTTTAACATGGGAGTCAATGAGAACCATACTAAACTGTATGTGTGTACGGTTCCATCCGGGTTTTCACCATACAGTTTTTGACTTTGCACAGTTTTTTTCTTGGAATTTCAATCAAACAAGTGAAACTTTATTCATAATGGACATAGTAAAAAACAAACAAAAAGAAAGCGTATAGATCAAATAACAACATAGTTTTATTAGACATAAATGCTCAAAGGACAGACATTTTTAAAATCACATAAAATTACAAAAGAGTACGGCTGATGGAAACTGAAAAATGGAGACTGGCAGTGCAATGTAACCACAATATTAGGGATTTGTTGTCTTCCCAATAATAGGTATAAAGTGCATAGTGCAAAGAATAACATTATGCAGAGCAGGGAAAGAAAAATATCAACCAATTAGCAGCAAGATATATGAAAAAATAGTAATCATTACCCAGTGGACTCTAGGGATAAGCCAGCTTCCTCTTCCGGGGAAGAAGCCTGAGTGCGAAACATCGGATGGTGGAGGCTGGCTTATCCTAGAGTCCACTGGGTAATGATTACAATTTTTTCATATATCTTGCTGCTAATTGGGTGATATTTTTCTTTCCCTGCTCCGCATACCATATGTTATTCTTTGCACTATGCACTTTATACCTATTATTGGGAAGGCAACATATCCCTGATATACCGTATTTTTCGCCGTATAAGACGCACTTTTTCTTCCCCAAAACTAGGGGGGAAAAATTGGTGACACCGCCAATGCACAGCAAACACCTACAGGACGCACTCATTTGATCTCTGTGGACCTGAGGAAGGCACTTCTTAGCTCCGAAACGCGTTGTCCTATCATTTTCTATTCAATAAATCCTTCTGTCCTGTGCAACCGCGGCTGTTGAGTCCAGTTTTTTACAAGCAGAAACGCTCCACCCAAAATCCCCTGTTTTTTCCTGTCTACTACTCTCTTAGGGTAGGGTCACACTGCTGCATATTTTCTTACCCATTGAATTCAATGGGTAGCAAAATACGCAGATACTTTTGTATTGACTTCAATGTATAAGAAAATACGCAGCTGCAAATATGCAGCAAAATTCGTCATGTGTGACCCTACACTTTGACGTAATTTCTGAGCACTGACAGGCTGACTCCCCCCCCCCCCCCCCCCCACACTCACACACACTTAAACCTTGGCAGCAATCATCTCTGTTTCCCAAAGACAAAATCTGAATATGATGCGGAGAACTTCTTTGGTTGACCATGGCGCGGCCTATTCTGAGTGGAACCTGTCCTGTGACACCGCTGTACTGTCTTACCCACTGTGCTGCAGTCTTCCTATAGCCTAGGCCATCTTTATGTAGGGCAACAATTCTTCCAGTGACCAGTATTAGAGAGTGTGAGAACAGTAACACCAAATTTAAGACACTTGCTCCTAATTCACACCTAAGAATTTGTAACACTTGTAACATGAAAGGGAAAATGGCTAATTGGGCCCAATTTGGACATTTCCACTTAGGGGTGCACTTTTGTTGCCAAGGTTTAGACATTAATGGCTGTGTGTTGCGTTATTTTGAGAGGATACAGCATTAAAGGAAATCTGTCATCAGTTTCACATTCACTAACCTGTCGGTACAAATAGGTAGTGCAGGTGACACTGATGACAACGATACTTACCTGGTCCTGTTCTGTATTCTGATTCTTCCGCAATCTTCAGCCATATCGGGGCCGATTTGGAGCATGGGCGGAGCTTCTTGACGTCGCCGCTGCTGCTCTCTGCTGGGTTTCCGCTGCTAGCAAACACTGTGAAGAAATGACGTTCTGCTAGTGTTGTCATTTGAAAAGATATCATAAAATATTTAATACACGTATGTGAGAAACGTGTATTAACCCCTTAAGGACCAAGGACGTACCGGTACGTCCTTGGTCCTGCTCTCCTGATATAACGCGGGGTTACACAGTAACCCCGCGTCATATCACGGCGGGCCCGGCGTCATAGTGAAGCCGGGACCCGCCTCTAATAGCGCGCAGCGCCGATCGCGGCGCCGCGCGCTATTAACCCTTTAGCCGCGCGCTCAGAGCTGAGCCGCGCGGCTAAAAGTGAAAGTGAAAGTTGCCGGCTAGCTGTCGGGCTGTTCGGGATAGCCACGGCTAATCGCGGCATCCCGAACAGCTGACAGGACAGCGGGAGAGCCCCTACCTGCCTCCTCGCTGTCCGATCGCCGAATGACTGCTCAGTGCCTGAGATCCAGACATGAGCAGTCATGCGGCAGAATCGTTGATCACTGGTTTCTTATGAGAAACCAGTGATCAATGATGAAGATCAGTGTGTGCAGTATTATAGGTCCCTATGGGAGCTATAACACTGCAAAAAAAAAGTGAATAAAGATCATTTGACTCCTCCCCTATTAAAAGTTTGAATCACCCCACTTTTCCAATAAAAAAAAAACACAGTGTAAATAAAAATAAACATATATGGTATCGCCGCGTGCGGAAATGTCCGAATTATAAAAATATATCATTAATTAAACCGCTCGGTCAATGGCGTGTGCGCAAAAAAATTCCAAATTCCAAAATAGTGCATTTTTGGTCACTTTTTATATAATTTAAAAATGAATAAAAAGCGATCAATAAGTCCTATCAATGCAAAAATGGTACCGTTAAAAACTTCAGATCACGGCGCAAAAAATTAGCCCTCATACCGCCCCATACACGGAAAAATAAAAAAGTTATAGGGGTCAGAAGATGACAATTTTAATTTTAATTTTCCTGCATGTAGTTATGATTTTTTCCAGAAGTCCGACAAAATCCAACCTATATAAGTAGGGTATCATTTTAATCGTATGGACCTACAGAATAAATATCAGGTGTCATTTTTACCGAAAAATGTACTACGTAGAAACGGAAGCCCCCAAAAGTTACAAAACTGCGTTTTTTTTTTTCAATTTTGTCGCACAATGATTTTTTTTTTTCCGTTTCACCGTAGATTTTTGGGCAAAATGATTGACGTCATTACAAAGTAGAATTGGTGGCGCCAAAAATAAGCCATCATATGGATTTTTAGGTGCAAAATTGAAAGAGTTATGATTTTTTAAAGGCAAGGAGCAAAAAACGAAAATGCAAAAACGGAAAACCCCCCGGTCCTTAAGGGGTTAAAGGGGTACTCCGGCGCTAAGACATATTATCCCCTATCCAAAGGATAGGGGATAAGATGTCTGATCGTGGGGGTCCCGCCACTGGGGACCCCCGTGATCTTGCATGCAGCACCCCATTAGAATCAGTCCCCGGAGCACGTTTGCTCCGGGTCTGATTACTGGCGATCACGGGGGCCGGAGCATTGTGGCGTCACGGCCCCGCCCCCGTCAATGCAAGCCTATGTGAGGGGGCGGGACAGCTGTCATGCCCCCTCCCATAGGCTTGCATTCTTGCGTGCAAGATAATGGGGTTCCCCAGCGGCAGGACCCCCGCGATCAGGCATCTTATCCCCTATCCTTTGGATAGGGGATAAGATGTCTTAGCGCCGGAGTACCCCTTTAATCATATACTGTACATCCTATAGTACAGAGCTTTAGATGTGATAACATGACCTCATTTTTCTTACTTGGTTTCTGCAGGGTTTTATAGGAACTTTTATACCAAAAGAAGTTTTTCAAAATCAGAGAAAATGCAGCGACTTCTTAGGAAGAGGCCATGTTTGTCATGTGCTTGGAGGATGATATACTTGAGATGCCACAAAAGCACAATGACCTCCCATTTACTGAATGAAGACCACGTTGCTGATACATCACAGAGACGTATGAACCCCCTCAATATACAGATGCTGTCTAAAGGACTTCATGAGCAAATATTCAAGGTTGCACAAGTAGAATATTGTGAAGAAGACACTCTGAAGAGCATAGATCATTTGAGGAGCCATGAACTTTGGGGTCAGGAGACCTCTAACCTTCAAGATGTGAATATAAAGCTTCCCAAGATGTATGGCAGCAACATTGAAGAGCACTTCCAAATTCTAGCTCAGAAACAAAGTTTTCCTTATCTAAAGGCAGCCAATGAGCTCTTGCAATGTAAACTTCCAGACATGCCTCAAGAGTGGGCCTGGCAAACTGGCTGGACCAAGTACACCAAAGAGGGCGGGAAGGAACAAGTTGACTTTCCAGATGAGCAAGCATTAGTGTTTGATGTGGAAGTATGCATGTCTGAGGGACAATGTCCAACAATGGCTGTGGCTGTTTCATCCCAACATTGGTGAGATTTTATCAGGGCATTAAATCCTGGGTGTTTTAGAGCATTTAAAGGGGTATTCCAGGAAAAAAAAATTTTTAACATATATCAACTGACTTCTATAAAAAAAAAATCTTAATCCTTCCAGTACTTATCAGCTGCTGAAGTTGAGTTGTTCTTTTCTGTCTAACTGCTCTTTGATGACACCTGTCTCGGGAGCTGTCCAGGCTGGAGCGAATCCCCATAGCAGACATCTTATACTCCTGACAGTTCCTGAGACAGACTGAGGTGTCAGCAGAGAGCACTGTTGTCAGACAGAAAAGAACAGCTCAACTTCAGCAGCTGATAACTATTGGAAGGATTTAAGATTTTGTAATAGAAATAATTTACAAATCTGCTCAACTTTCTGGAGCCAGTTGATCGTAAAAAAATAAAAGTTTTTTCCTGGAATACCCCTTAAAAGCGTACCTGTCATAGTGCAAAAAAAGATAAATAGGGATATGTTACTCAGTACCTAACCCTGATCATGCACATATCATTTTTATGTGTCTAGGACCTATATATCCCTAACAAATAGCCTTTATATGTTGCTCACTTGCTTTTTCTTCTTGCCTTCTGGAGGGGGTGTTTCCGTCTCTCTCCCTCACTGTGGATGGCTCATCTGCTCTGAGTCTGGAAGCAGTATGAAAGTTTGCAAATCACTGCACTCTGTAAGGCTGCTTTCACACTATAAAGTTCTTCCGTTTTAAAGAGCCATTAGCCATTATAATGTACAGTTATGAAAACCCTTAAAAATGGCCGTTACAAAATCCCATTATAGTCTATGGGATTTTTACATTATCCGTTTTAACCTGTCAAAGCCTGTTATTAATAACGGATGTTATTTTGTGACGGAAGAAAAATAGTGCATGTACCGTTTTTTCTCCCGTCACAAATAACGTCCGTTCTTAATAATGGGCTATGACTGGTTAAAACGGATAATGTAAAAATCCCATAGACTTTAATGGGATTTTATAACGGACATTTTTAAGGGTTTTCATAACGGAACATTTTAACGGCTCTTTAAAACGGAAGAACTTCATAGTGGGAAAGCAGCCTAACCCTTTCTTCTCTGGGCAGTCTGCAAATCACTGCACAGTAGTTTTTATGCATACATTTTCTATCCTAGTAAAGCTGGATGCTAATCAACATAGCTGTCACTATGTGTGTCATTCAGCTTTCACAGACTCCTGAATGTCTGATCAGCTTCTTTTTCATTCAGGAGTCAGAGAAAGCTTTGGCTGTTCAAGCATGCTGGGAGTTGTAGTTTTGCATTGCAATAGCTGGAGCTGCAGTGTCTGTAAAGCACTGTGTTAGAGCAGTGTTGCCTTTAGCTGTTGCAAAAATACAAATCCCAGCATGCCCGCACACATGCTTTGTCTCTAGTTTTGCAAGAGCTGGAGGCACGCAGCTGGGGAATACACAGCTCTAAAACTGAGTTTTACAAAGATTGTACCCCCAGCTATTGCAAAACTACAACTCCCATCGTGAGAGTTGTAGTTTAGGAACATCAGAAGGCTGTAGTGGTGCAATGGTGATCTCCTATACTGGATACCAACGCGCTTTACAGCCTGTATCCAGTATGCTGCAAAATACAGAGTAGTCTGTCTGCATAAAGACAGATGACCCCTAGTGGCGGCTATTTTCATTTTTAATTTTTTATAGTAAAATTTACATTTTTTTCAATAAATGTATATTTAGAAAAGTCATCTTATCAGTAGTACTATAGAATATAAAACATTTTTCATAATGACAGTGCCTCTTTAAGTGATATCTGTATATTCCTTATTTATAGGTATTCGTGGTGTAGCAGACGGCTCATAGAAGACCGATATACATGGTCTAACCAAATGTCTCTATCCGATTTTATTCCACTTGAGACGTCCATAAAATCAAATGCATTGAACAAACCCAGTTGGACGGAGAGACTAGTGGTAGGACACAACGTCAGCTTTGATAGAGCACTCATTAAAGAACAGTATCTCCTCAAAGTAAGCACTTCTACCTAAACTAAAAGGAGTAAAGCTATGCTGGTATGCCCCCATATAAAGAGGAAGACAGTCTATAGAGTTAACCTGTTTTTCTACCTACTGGGAGTTATTAGTTGTAGGCGTGCCACTAAACACTTAGACACTTTCCGGTCAGTGCTCACAGTGTTAGACTGTAGAGACCCCTCCCCCCCCCCCCCCCAACAAGAAAATGGTAACACCCAGTTGTCAACGTATTCACAAATGTTTAGTTGGAACAGTACAGAGTTTTAAAGGGAACCTGCCATCAGATTAATAGCCTTGGCATGGCCTGATGTCACCACTCTGCTCACTGAAGTCTCATGAGCCCAGAAACGGTTTCATGCCCAGGGATAGCACTTCTTCTGGGCATGTGCAAGACTTCAGTGTGAGCAGAGCGGTGACTACAACCGTGCTGGGCTGTCAATCACGCATGAGTAGCTTTGATTAGAGCCCAGAGCGCTATGACTACTTAAAGGATGTTTGCATACAATGTTGGACAGTTTTAAAACTGCCCTGCAGAATGGGTTAAAGCACATTGGGATCTGTTGCCACCAGTTATATAGAATAAAATCCAGTCACAGGCTCCCTTTAAGAAAAGATGAGTATTTACTGATATACTGTAGACACATCAGGAGACCTTACTCTTTAAAAAGGAACTATATGGGAGTCTACATCAAACCCCCTTCACCTAAATAGAAAATGTGCAAAAATGAAATATATCTTATTTGTATGGCTGTGCAAGGAACAATAGTATGACACACAACCATTGAATGTAGATTCCCTGCAGTTTCCCTGCATAATGGGGGGGAACAGGAAAGAACAATAAAGATGCTGTATTGCTAAGTCAGCATATCCTCCCCGTTATTCTCAGGATCAGTCAAGCTCTACCAGTCCGACCCCCCACAGATCAGAAAGTGATGGCTTATCTACCAACATGCCCTCCCTTTCTGTTATGGGAATATACCTGTTTTTAATAATTGTGCAGCTTTTACAGTGCAGAGAAAAGGTCAATTGCTAGTAATAAACTGGCTAATTGTGGATGGTTCTTTTGTTAGGATTATTTGTATTCTCTTTCCTGTATGGATATTGTGTTCCTCAATGCATGCTACAGCTTCACTTATTAACAACAAGCAACAGGGTTATTGGGGGCTTCAGCAGTCAGAGGGACACGCAGACCATTCACAGCAGTAAACTATTATGCACACAAATCACTAAATCCCGACATATATTGAGAACAACAGATCTTGTATATTGGACTCTCAGATACCAGCAGGAGTGCTCTGCACTGTTCAGGCTGGAAACAAACTGTAAAAATAACTAAAGAGAATAGCAAAAAATGGCGATGTAAGAGATGCAGAGCTATTACACAAGTGCTGACTATGGTATTTAACATCTGAAACTTCGGTGGGGCAGGATGACGCATTGTACACAACTTGTGACCACAGCAGCCAATACCATCTTCATCAACTCCATGGCCACTTGTGCATGACTTGCTATTTTGTTAAAGTTAATTTTTTGAATCCGCGCTCAAAATCTCATAGAATAGAGACCTATAAGCAACGTATAACAACCTGGGTGCCTTCAGCCACCTTAGAGGGAGATTTTTACCATATTATTTTATTATTGAGTTCAGGGTATAACAGTGTGCAGTAAGGAGATTAAACCATTAGGGTCACACGTAGCGCATCGGCAGCGTATGTCGCGCTGTTGAAAATCCACTGCAGGAAATACGCTGTGGAATATGCTATGAGCAGACACCAGGGCTACCCCACCACAGCCCGGTATGTGCAGTAATGTTTGGCGGCTGGTCCCGGCACGCTGACGTGGCTGTGACGCGTGGGCCCGTCTCCAAACCTTACTTCACATACAGGGCTGTTGCCGGGTAGCCCTGTATGCTTGTAGCAAAATCTGCGGCGTTAAATATTCCGCGAATGTGGAGCCTGTGACCCAACCCTTAAAGAGTTTATCTGGTGTAAAATGTGTTTTTTTTTTTTTTTTTTTTTTTACAGTAATGTCCCCAGCCTGGCTAATAAAATAATAAAGTCTTTAACTTGCTCCTTCGTAGTCTCTGATATCAGAGCACCCCGTCTATGCTTTTCTTCCCAGAGCCACTCAGCCGGTCACTAGTCGAAGCAGGGTTCTGCCAGTGATTGGCAGGCAGCACTGTCAGTTCACCTGGCTGCAGACACTATGCTGTGTAGCTTGGGGGATAGCAGAGTCATCAGCTATGTAAATATTAGGCCCACTAACACGCACCGCTAACAGCCGCAGCTAGTGCTTTCATTTCTGAATTTCAGGCAGGTCAAGTTAAAGTGCAGCCCGGAATTATCGGTAAATGACTATGGCTAGTGCTTGGGATTCTCTAGTAATTGAGACCTGCACCAAGATTTGTCCAGGTCCCATCTGCAATTAAGAAATGCAGCACATTTTCATCCTTTTTAGGAGATTTTAGGAAAATTTGGTAGAAACTCTTAGCTAAAGGGGTTGTCTCACCATTACAGATCATTTCCTCTTTTCAAAGAATTGGGGACGTGTGTCTTTTCTTGGGGGTATCAGACTGTTGGTAGCCCCCACTATCCCCAAAACAAGCAGTCGAGACTTCTATCACTGGCCATTCCAGTGTCTATGGGAACTGCAGGAGATTCTTAGCGCTGTACTTGGCCATCTCCTATGTCTCCCACTGAGAATGATTGGAGTCATGGGTCCATTTTCTTTAGATTGCAGGGGTCAGTCATACCCCCACCAAAATCAGACTCATAAGGCGGTTTCACACCACGGAATTTCCGAGATGGATTCCGTTTTGAATTTTCACTCAGAAATTCAGGCACAGCAAAATTGTGGATTTTGTTGGCAATGGGATTCCGCTGCAGAGAGCACACTGTGGAAATCTAGGAGGCGGAAAATCCACCCAGGAAATTCCACAAGAACATTGAACTTTTTTGATGTTCTAGTGGATTTCCCCACTGCAGACATTGCCGTGTATGCAGGATTTTGTTTGGCCGGAAAATCCGAAGTGAGAACAAAGACTTATCCTGTAGATAGGGCATACATTGTTGGGTGGAACAAACCCTTTAATATTTTAGCAGACGATGTCTTTAGTCTTTATTGAATAATTACAATAACTCATTTTGGTAAAATTTACCGATTTTAAAATTACAATTCCCAAAATTCTTTTGAACGTTCTAGGGCTCAAAAATGCGTTTTATGGACACAATGAGCATACATATGGCCGTGTCGGGCCTTACTGGATTTCAGCGCAGCTTATGGATGGCAAGTAAATACGGCAGGAAGAAAGGACTGCAGGAAGTGAAGCAGCACATCATGAAAACGCGCAACAAGGGGGAAGGTCCTGCAGTAAGTGTTTCTTGTAAACGACAGTATGTTTAACTGTAAAAGGGTCGTTTTTTCTTTGCTATGTGTATGCACTGTGAATTAGTATGGACAGAATGTCGTTGCATTTATTAGCTATTCCCCATCAGTCATCTGAAGTGTAATCTCTCTAGCTATCACGTCAGTGCACAGAGGGGTAACAGTAAGGGGCACTTTAGGTTGATATTTACATTCAGTGATGGTGATGCAGGTAATTGTAAAGCAACATGGTCAGTCATGATTAATAATACAGTGACCCCTCGACCTACGATGGCCCCGACATACGATAATTTCAACATGCGATGGCCTCTCAGAGCATCAACATACGATGCTTTTGTATGTCGGGGCCATCGCATAAACGGCTATCCGGCAGCGCTGACTGCTTCAGCTGCCACCGGATAGCTGTTTACGGTGCCCCGTGGGGTCCGCTGACGATCACTTACCTGTCCTCGGGGCTCCGGCGCGTCCTCTTCGGGATCCCTGCATCGTCAGAGCTCTCCATTGAAGTCATCACGTCGCTGCGCATGCCGTCCCGTCATCCAATAGGATCGGTGTGCGTAGCGACGTGATGGCGGCAACGGAGAGCGAGGATGCTGGGGAAGCAGAGGCCTTTCCAGAGCGTCGGGGACGCGGTGGCAGTGATGGACGGCGACATCCCGGGCAGCGGTGACGAGCGGTGACGATCCGGAGCGGCGGGGACAGGTGAGTACAACTTCCTATACCAGTAGTCTTCAACCTGCGGACCTCCAGATGTTGCAAAACTACAACTGGGTGTTGTAGTTTTGCAACATCTGGAGGTCCGCAGGTTTTAGACCACTGTCCTATACTTTACATTGCACGGATCCCTCAACATGCGATGGTTTCAACAAAAGATGGTCCGTTTGGAACGGATTACCATCGTATGTTGTGGGACCACTTTAATATAATATCATTGAGCTTTTTAACTCATGAACACTGACCAGTCATTGTTACTTGGCCTTTACGCATCATTGTTTAAAATATAGATTTAGGTCCCATTCACATCCTGTTTATGGTCTTGCTGGAAGTATATGTCAGAATACTATCAAAAAGGTAACCAATGTACACAGCAGTGAATCCATAGGTTTTAGTAGACCAAGTGTAGTCTACTTGTGACAACATTTGATCTTCTTTCTGCTGGTATGAGTATTATTGGAGGTGTAGAAAATCGTCGACTTCTACACTCTATTTCTCAAATAAAACACATACCAGTATGAAACAGTATGGCATGAATACAGTTTTGTTGGTGATCCAAAGTTTACTTCCAGCTGAGACCAAAAATGATGTCAATGGGGTCTTAAATGATCTGACCAGACAGATCAGTCAAAACGACTACATAACCCTCCCATGTACATCATTTTGAAACTCATTCTGGTAAATAAAATTGGATTCTAACAATCTAACCATTCTAAAAAAGTCCTGTTTTTTTTCTCTGTTTGGCAGATAAGTTCATGGGAGTGGGTAAATGTTAGTAGCATTAATAATCTTGCTGATGTCCATGCACTGTATGTTGGAGGCCCTCCATTGGAAAAAGAGGCACGGGACTTGTTTGTAAAAGGAAGTATGGCAGATATCAGAGCTCAGTTCCAGGTGAGAATACAGACAATTCGCAATGTTTATTTATCAAATAGTGAATATTCTGTGGAAAAATATGTTAATTCATTGAAGCTTTTTTAGCTAGCGAATATTCCAGTTGGGCTCTATGTGCAACAGTGAATATTTTCTCTTCTTGGGGGTGTGATTTTGAATTTGCATTTATTTTCGTATGAATTTTGTTCATATACTGCTTTCCACTCCACTCTTGTGGACTGCCCGGCATCTATACATATCCAACCACTCACATATACTGTTATTGGTCCTTCTCAGAGGAGATGTTGATGTACATATAGGTGTGCGTCCACGTGCTCCAGGAGTGTTGGACCTAGTGTGGGTATGGAACAGTATGTTCTAAGACCTATGTGGTTGTCTCTTCCTTCAAATGATTAAGGGCAGTTTTTCGATTGATCTTCCATGGCAGCATTTATTTCTTATGTCAGATTTCTGGATCATTTCGGTGGAGATTTATCAAAACCTGTACAGAGGAAAAGTTGCTGAGTTGCCCATAGCAACCAATCAGATTGCTTCTTTCATTTTTCACAGGCCTTTTAAAAAATGAACAGGTAGAGAGATGTGGAATCTGGGTAGCCTGGCAGGGCTAGCCAGATGTCCGATGAAAATCCGACTTGTAGCTGGATAGGCGCACACCCGAGGATGGACACAGAGCCGAAATGGTTAATAAAGGCTTTATTTCTGGTGTGGAACAACGCATTTCGAGGGGGCACCCCTCTTCGTCAGGTTCATGGTCATGAACCTGACGAAGAGGGGTGCCCCCTCGAAACGTGTTTTTCCACACCAGAAATGAAGCCTTTATTAACCATTTTGGCTCTGTGTCTATCCTCGGGTGTGCGCCTATCCAGCTACAAGTCGGATTTTCATCGGACAACTGGCTAGCCCTGCCAGGCTACCCAGATTCCACATCTGTCTACCTGTTCCTGACCGCTAGCTAAATGGGACCGACGGCCGTCTGCCTCCCGACATACCTCCATTCAAAGGACTAAACAGTGTTGTGCCTGCCCGAACAACACATCAAGGTGAGCATTATTTCAATTCTCCCTTCAATTCACCTGTCACCTACTATCTTCACCATTGGACCGCCGTCTCTGTGTATTTTTTTTCTCTCCCTGCATTCTCAAAAATGAAAGAAGTGATCTGATTGGTTGCTATGGGCAACTCAGCAACTTTTCCTCTGGATAGGTTTTGATAAATCTCCCCCTTAATGTATATAAATATTTTGGCATCTTTATCAAACGGAACAAAAACATGGATGCAATTTTCTTACCAACCAAATTAACCAAACTTCTTCCACACAACACTGGGGGCTCTATTACAAATGGACGTTAATGGCTCTTTTTTTATTTATTTATTTTTACATTGTCTGCCATTAACGTCCATTATTGAAACAGAGCCTAACGGGTGTAATAACAGGCACAGACTATCCCATTCACTTGAGTGGGATTCCTCTAATGTCCGTTATAACTCCCGTTATTGCGGGAGAAAAATACATGTCATGCACAAATTTTTCTCCTGCTATCTTCCTAAGTGACGTCACCTAGCGGGTGAAAACGGTAGTGTGAAAGGAGCCTAAGAAAAAAAAGTTTTGTGCCGTATGGTTGAAAAGGCGACTCCAGCCATTCTTACAAAAATCCGCCTCATTGAACTTAAGTATATGTATATAGATTTTGTACATTTATTATATATAGTGTGTGTTTATTATCTTCCACTTTGTTTCTAAAGGATCTTGTTGAGTATTGTGCCCTTGATGTGAAAGCTACGTTTGAGGTCTTTCAGGAGACGTTTCCAATCTTTATAGAAAGGTAACATAGTTTTTTCAGTATGGAACCACACCACAGACAAGAGTAGAATACGTTCACATCATACAGTGACCCCCCCCCGACCTACGATGGCCCCGACATATGATCATTTCAACATACAATGGCCTCTCAGAGGCCATCGCATGTTGAAGGCAGCATCAACATACGATGCTTTTGTATGTCGGGGCCATCGCATAATCGGCTATCCGGCAGCGCAGACTGCTTCAGCTGCCCCGGATAGTTGTTTACGGTGCCCTGTGTGGTCCACTGACGATCACTTACCTGTCCTCGGGGCTCCGGCGCATCCTCTTCGGGATCCCCTGCATCGTCGGCGCTCTCCATCGTCGTCATCACGTCACTGCGCACGCCGTCCCGTCATCCAATAGGAGCAGCGTGCGTAACAGCGTGATGGCGACAACGGAGAGCGAGGATGCCGGGGAAGCAGAGGCCTTGCCGGAGCGTCGGGGACACCCCGGGGACGCGGCGACAGCGATGGAAGGCGACATCCAGGGCAGCGGTGACAAGCGGTGATGGTCCGAAGCGGTGGGGACACGTGAGTATAACCTCCAATACCAGTGGTCTTCAACCTGCGGACCTCCAGATGTTGCAAAACTACAACTCACAGCATGCCCGGACAGCCGTTGGCCGTCCGGGCATGCTGGGTGTTGTAGTTTTGCAACATCTGGAGGTCCGCAGGTTGTAGACCACTGTCCTATACTTTACATTGCACGGATCCCTCAACATACGATGGTTTCAACAAACGATGGTCCATTTGGAACGGATTACCATCGTATGTTGAGGGACCACTGTATTTGGACTCTGCTTCTCACTTATGCAGGAAATGCTCCCCATGTATATATATAATGTGCCCGAGAAGAGCTTGTGCAAAAATGTCAGGTGGTAAAGGCACCTACGTGTGACCATTGATGTAGATGATTTGGGTGCCAAAAAAAGAGTAATTCAAATTGCTTCATATCCAACTAGTTATAAGTATTGATCCCATGCAATGATCCAGTACTTTGAATATGGATGATAGATTACAGATACATAGTAAAGAAACTTCCCTTAGATTAAGCACTATATATAGAATGAGCCTTGATCTTTTTAATTTCTATATGACAAAATATATATTTTTAACATATATTTTCCTGAGTGTTTATCATTTATTATTTCCTTTAAACCCAAGCTGTTCTTTCGTTTTCTAGGTGTCCTCATCCTGTAACCCTAGCTGGGATGCTAGAAATGGGTGTTCCCTACTTACCAGTGAACCAAAACTGGGAGAGATATCTAGATGAGGCTCAACTGACATATGAGGAGCTGCAGAAAGAGATGAAGAAATCCCTCATGAACCTGGCAAATGATGCCTGTCAGCTGCTGCTTGATGATAGGTATGTAACTCAAAAGAGGTATCGCTGCTTAAGATCATTGAATCAGATATATATTTTCATTTTAAATAGAATGCAAGCTAACCATACCTAGCCTTTAAAGATAAAAGGCCCTTCCTCATGTTAGGCTATCAATATTAGATTGACAGAGGTGCGGCACATAGTTACGATAAGAAAAACAGCACCACCATTTTCATCACTTTGTGTGTGGTATTGCAGCTCAGTACCATTAAAGGGGTATTCCGGTGCTTAGACATCTTATCCCCTATCCAAAGGGTAGGGGATAAGATGCCTGATCGCGGGGGTCCCGCCGCAGGGGACCCCCGTGATCTTGCACGCCGCACCCCGTTATAATCAGTCCCCGGAGCGTGTTCGCTCCGGGTCTGATTACTGTCGATCACGGGCCAGAGCGTTGTGATGTCACGGCTCTGCCCCCGTGTGACGTCATGCTCCACCCCCTCAATGCAAGTCTATGGGAGGGGGCATGACGGACATCACGCCCCCTCCCATAGACTTGCATTGAGGGGCGGGGCGTGACGTCACATGGGGGCGGAGTCGTGACGTCATGCTCTTTCGCTCACGTGGTCGGGATACGAAGCCTCCAGCGTTGCCGGAAGCCTTTGAGGTGGGTGCTGCAGCCGAGATCCCGGGGTCCCCAGCAGCGGGACCCCCGCGGTCTGACATCTTATCCCCTATCCTTTGGATAGGGGATAAGATGTCTAGGGGCGGAGTACCCCTTTAAAGTGAATGAAGCTGTAATGTGACAGTCAACCTGGTGACAGGTGTGGTGCTGTTTGTGAAAAAAAGCAGCAGTTTTTTCTAATACTGAATGTTTTCTTTAAATGTTTACATCAAATGCAGTCTGGATTCTAATTGCAAGCACCATGGGGGGAGATTTATCAAAACCTGTCCAGAGGAAAAGTTGCTGAGTTGCCCATAGCAACCAATCAGATCACTTGTTTCATATATGAAAAGGCCCCTGAAAAATGAAAGAAGCGATCGATTGGTTGCTATGGGCAACTCAGCAACTCCCCCCATACTTTTTGTAGTGGTGGTGCAAGGTACTGCAGTGTTGTCCCATTCAAGTGAGTGGGAAAAGGCTACAATACCCTGCACAGGCAATAACAATTGTATGGTTTTCAGGGGTACAGACTAGGGATGTCCATATACCATTTTTTTAAGACAAAGTTTGAGTACCGATACTCTTTCTAAAGTACTCGCCAATACCAATTACTGATACGTTTTTCAATGTCGTGTGACAGTTTTTTTTATTTCTTTAAGGGTATGTTCACACAGCGGATCTGCCGCTGAAGGACCGCTAGGTGGTGCCTTTAGATGTGCCTGCTCGGAGCGGCAATACGCCGCTACGAGCAGACACATTGCATTGCAGCGCTCATGTGCAGTGTACTCGCACATTGCAGCCGTTCTTGGCCTAACTCATGGAGCAGCCTTGATGTGTGCGAGTACACCACGCATGCGCAGAGACTCGCACATCGCTTCAGTGTGTCTGCTCTTAGCGGCGTATTGCTGCTCCGAGCAGGCATATCTAAAGGCAGCGTGAAGTGGTCCTTAAGCGGAAGATCCGCAGCATAAAATACACTGTGGATCCGCCTGTGTGAACGTACCCTTAACGGGGTACTCTGGTGGAAAAAATTATTATTATTTTTTTAAATCAACTGGTGCCAGAAAATTAAACAGATTTGTAAATTATTTCTATTAAAAAAATCTTTATCCTTCCAGTATGTATTAGCTGCTATGTAATACAGAGAAAGTTCTTTTCTTTTTGGATTTCCTTTTTTTTTTCTGTCCACGGTGCTCTCTGATGACACCTCTGTCCATATCAGGAACTCTCCAGAACAGGAGAAAATCTCCATAGCAAACCTATGCTGCACTGGACAATTCCTGATACAGACAGAGGTGTTAGCACAGAGCACTGTGGACAGAAAAAAAAGAAATCCAAAAACAAAAGAACGTTCTCTGTAATATACAGCCGCTAATAAGTACTGGAAGGATAAAGATTTTTTTAATATAAGTAATTTACAAATCTGTTTAACTTTCTGGCACATGTGGATAAAAAAAAAAAAAAAAAATTTCTACCGGAGGACTCCTTTAATGGGGGAAAAAGGGGTGTTTTTTTTTTGTTTTAATAAGAGAAAGGGCTTTTTTTTTTTTTTATATAAAAAAGTTTTATTTTTTATTTTAACTATTTTGAAAAGGGGGGTGACTATTACATGCAATCTGTAGATTGCATACACTGATCAATGCTATGCCATAGCGTGCCATGGCTGGCAGCAGTAAAGGAGCGACGATCGTACGCAAGGAGCAGGGTAAGGGACCTCCGGCCATCCTCACAGCTGATCGGGACACCACGATTTCACCCTTGCGATCCCGATCAGCATCCCTGAGCTAACCGGCAGGACTCTCAGAACTTTTAAACGCCACAATCAAATTTGATCGCAGCGTCTAAAGGGTTAATGCGGGTCCCGGCAATGATGTGCGCTCAGCTCGGGAGTGCACTGCATAGCTCGGGAGCGGAGAGTGCAAGCGGCTTACCACACCTCCGTGATACCTGCTGATAGGACTTCCACCAGCAGGTATCGGATTAGGAATCGGGGATTTTTGCACGAGTACAAGTACTCGCGCAAATGTTCAGTATCGGGACATCCCTATTACAGACAAGTGTAAAGAAAAGGACACTGGGGGAAGAATCGTGCAGTTGCCCAAAGTAACTAATAAGATTGCTTCTTTTATTTAAAAAAGGCCTTTGAAAAATGAAAAGCGATCTGATTGGTTGCTATGGGTATCTGCACCACTCTTCCTCTACATAGGTTTTGATAAATCTCCCCTTGTGCTCACCTGCGTTCTTATGGCCCCTTTAACCCCTTAAGGACTCAGTCCATTTGGGCCTTAAGGACAATTTTATTTTTACGTTTTAGTTTTTTCCTCCTCGCCTTCTAAAAATCATAACTCTTTTTTTATATTTTCATCCACAGACTAGTATGAGGGCTTGTTCTTTGCGCAACCAGTTGTCCTTTGTAATGACATCACTTATTTTACCATAAAATGTATGGTGCAACCCAAAAATACTATTTGTGTGGGGAAATTGATAAGAAACCGCAATTTTGCAAATTTTGGAAGGTTTTGTTTTCATGATGTATAATATATGATAAAATAGACATGTTTTCTTTATTCTGTGGGTCAATACAATTAAAATGATACCCATGATTACATACTTTTCTATTATTGTAGTGCTTAAAAAAAATGGCAAACTTTTTTAACCAAATTAAAATTTTGCTGACCTATAACTTTTTCATTTTTCTGTATAAGCGGCAGTATGAGGGCTCATTTTTTGCGCCGTGATCTGTACTTTTTTTTTTATACCACATTTGCATATATAAAACTTTTAATACATTTTTTATCAATTTTTGGGGGAATAAAATTTTATAACAGCAGTAATTTTTGATTTTTTTTTTTATGTTCACGCCGTTCACCGTACGGTAGAATTAACATTATATTTTAATAGTTTGTATATTTACGCAGCCGGCGATACCAAATATGTTTATTAAAAAGATTTAATAAAACTTTTTGGGGGTAAAATGGGGAAAAAGGGACCATTTAAAAAATTTTTTTTTTTTACATTTTATTTTTGTTACATTTATTTTTACACTTTAATAGTCCCTATAGGGGACAATTTATAGCAATCATTTGATTGCTAATACTGTTCAGTGCTATGCATAGGACATAGCACTGATCAGTGTTATCGGCTATCTTCTGCTCTGGTCTGCTCGATCTCAGACCAGAGCAGAAGACGCCGTGAGACAGACAGAGGCAGGTGAGGGGACCTCCGTCCGCCATTACAGATGATCGGATCTCCGCGGCAGCACTGCGGGCGATCCGATCATGCATTTTTCTGATCACACTCCCGCAGGTGCCGTGATCTGTACAGATCACGGGATCTGAGAGGTTAATGGCAGACATCTGTGCGATCGCGGATGTCGGCCATTACCGGCGGGTCCCTGGCTGCTATCAGCAGCCGGAAACTGCCGCGTAGGACGCGAGCATCGCTCCGATGCTCACGGTCATGTACAGGACGTAAATGTACGTCCTGGTGCGTTAAGTATCACCGCACCAGGACGAACATTTACGCCCTGCGTAGTTAAGGGGTTAAACAGCTAATAATTAGGAGGGCCTGAGGAAATCCCTTAGAGGGGTATTATCAGTTCATCAGAACATATCCTATCCTTAGATAGGGGATATCTTGCAGATTGGTGGGGGCTGTAACATTACAGCATTCTGGGAATCGGCAGTGGTCTGAGTGGTCAGGGCCCCACCGATCCACAAGTTATAAATCCACTCTGGATAGAGGATAATTTGATGAAATGATAAAACTCCTTTCTTGCTTCACAGTGATGAGTTAATGTAAAGCTAATTGTATATGTATATTTTAATCACAAACCAGATACAAGACTGATCCTTGGCTTTGGGATTTAGAGTGGGATGTTCAAGAATTCAAGCAGAAGAAGATAAAAACTGGCAAAAAGAAAGATATCAAATCTGTTTCAAAATGTAATGCAAGGAATCAGGATTTCACAGATCCACATGAAGGTGAATATCCATTTACCAGGCTACAGATTAGTATATTACAGATTTTTCATACATGTTTGAGTATGATTTCTGTTTAGATTTTTGTTGTGGATTTGCCATGGTTTTACCAATTACTTCAATATATGTAGATTATGGACCTCCCAGTGAAGAAGAGGAATCACAGCCACTGCCTGGTAAACTTTACTTGGATGATATCATAGAGAAAACTCTTCCATACTTGCCTAAAAGAAGTCAACATATGCCAGGGCACCCTGGGTAAGTGATATATACAAAAGATGGATAAATAAAGTGACAATGAATTAGTCATATATAGCTTTTAATATTATATTTCTTTAATATGGCTTTCCTGACAACTGATCACCTTATACTGCTCTTAATATTGTTTTTAAGAGTTGTCACAACTTTTTTTTTTTTACTTGCACAACTGCATCTTATGTTGTTTATAACCTTAAGCTGAAAATGATGTGGTGCCTCTCTCACCAGAGGACGTTTTATATGTATTTGTTATTATTGAACTATGTTCACTGTCACCATTGGTAGAAATAATTTGATATGTTGGTAGTTCAGATGGATGTGACAATACCAACATTTGATTTTTCTATTGTTTAAATAATAAATGTAAAAAGGTTATTTCTCGGTTGCTCTTCATTGGGGGACACCGATACTGATGGGTATATGCTCTTGCCAATAGGAGGCGCTGCCACTAGGAAAAGATGTCAGCTCCTCCTTGACAGAATATACCCACCCGCTGGAAGTGAAGTTATCAGTTTTAGCTAGTGTCAGTAGGAGGCAAAACACAGGTCTGGGAGCTCGTGTGTTCTACATACTCAGTCCTGGAGGACAGCCGCTGGCCCTATGCAGCGGCTCCCTCCTCAGGTGTTTCCTTCCCCGCTCACCTCTGAACAGCCTTGCTGTTCCTCCGCTCCGCCAGCTGTCTTATCTTTCATTCCCCCACAACGGGGGGGGGCTATTCAGCATGGGTTATGGTGGCACGTGGCTCCGCCCTTCTTCTCCCCCTCAGCCAGCGCATGAACCAGGAGGCTAGACAGTGCCCCCTCCCCAGGTGCGCGCGCTGTAGGGGTCATTCTTATGACTGGCGGGTACTTCCCGAGGCCGTTATTCTGTGCACCTCCAGCGGCGTCTAGCTCCGCCCCTCCACCATTGCGGAGGTCGGTGGCGCTCCATAGAGCGGTGCTTTAAGCGCAGCCCGGCAGGAGCTCTTCCAGCCGGCCCGCTCTCCTGCCCTCTAAGCTGTGCGGCTGCTTACCAGGCGCTTCTATAGCGTGCTGCTTCGAGCTGTCATCGCTCCTAAGACTGCCCACAAGCATGCTGCTCATGGTGTGGATGTCCTAGCCCCTCTCCCTTAAGAGTTCATGCGGCCACTACAGCACGGGGTGCCTTGCTTCCCATGCTCCCTTCCTGCCATGTTTAGTACAATCACACGCACACACACTCAAAAAAAAGTGTTTCTAGTAACTCTGACCATTTTGTTTTGCTTGGCACCCTCCTGTGCTTATTGAATTGTGCCTTCATTTCCATTTCTTCTTGTGGGGACCCTCTTGACATCCAATGGCTTTAACAGGCCTGTAATATCTGTTCTTATCAGCTTAATATCTGCTAGGCTTCTTTTCTAGGGACTGTATATGGGGGCTTCCATCGCCTTATAAGGGGACTGATGTGGCAAATTACCTTGAGTCAGATACGGTACGCCTCCAACATACCTATTTTCTGCTTGATTCTGGACGGTACGCCTCCAACATACCTATTTTCTGCTTGGTTCTCGCTCTGTCAGGGAAGTTTATGCAATCCACCGTGGCGGGTCGTTGCCAGAGATTCACGATCCCTCAGAAGTTCTTGGGATATAGTAAGTGACTGTTCTCCCCTACCGCTGGGTGCCATACTATGTCTCTCGTGCCCTCAGCTGAATTCCGGCAACCTCCCATGAATGGCACTGGCCGAATGCCCTTGCAAGGGCATTTTCATTCCTGACGGATGCCATGGATGCTTTGGCAGCTCCTCTTCTGTCATTCCACTGGTCAACCATCTAGGGGGTGTCCTTGGTATGGGCATACTATCTGTTCCTCCTCCACAGGCTGCATCCGCGGCTAGTGCTCCAGATCCCATTGTCCAGTATGAGGTCTCCATGGAATTGTCCCTGCGTGGCATGGATTGGACCTGATATTAATATGCCAAACAGTAGTCTTGTCTGTCACTCATCTCACAGCTGCCGCATCTGCGGCTGGATTCCAGTACTCAACTACTGGTGCGAGGTGTCCGATGGAGTGACCTTTTGTATACTATGGACCCATACCAGTAAGCCAGACAGTGGTCTGCGTGGTTTTCTCTGCCGCCTGTCATTTATCACGCAGCTGAGGCATCTACGACTGGAGTTCTGGTTCCCCTCTGCTGTGCGAGGGGTCCGAAGAAGTGCCCCAATGTGTCCTATGGACCTTACGGGGGGGACGGGCATAAAATCCACAGCTACTCAGCCTCCCCTGATCTCCGAGGGTGGCAGGGATGCTATCCATGGCTGTTAGGACTCACCTCCCTCCCGCATGCAACAGAGGGGCATAGTGTTCACATATCTGACTGTCGTCCCCTTTTCGCCAGCACCTTCAGGTGTACTGGTTTAGCAGACCGTTGTCTGCACGGTTTCTGCCGCCGTCGGTCTTCAATCTCAGGGCTGCCGCGGGCATGGCCAGGTTTTCCGTACCTCTCTGCTGGTGTGAGGAACCTGGATGAGGGTCCCTGCATGTACTGGAACTGATGCCAGTCAGCCAGACTTTCGTCTGCTGAGTCTCCTACGCCGCCGGGTTGCCCGTTCAATAGGCCTCACTACAGTAACCCACTTCTTGTGGGAAGGTTTGATGGAGGGATCCTGTACGTTCAGGAATCTTTTACCAATCTTCAGCCAGACGGTTGTCTGCATGGTTTACTAATATGTCGTATCAACTACCATACACTTCCCACACTGTGGACGGAAGTTCAGGTAACCCACTGCCAAGGTGTAGTTCCGTGTGTATCACCCAATGTTGCTCCCTGTGCCATATACAATGCACCACATACTAGTTCGCTGGGTTCCCTTCTTTACCAGTCCCTTTCAATGTGTGTTTCTGCATGCGGGACCCGCTGTGGCAATGGTCCCTATGCCAGATTGCCAGACTGTGTTTGCATGGTTTTCTGCTTCACCAGGTCACCTTCCCCATTCCTGCTGCTCCCACATCTCCAGTCCGATGACTCTCTTTCCATGTGAAGTTCCACAAAGTGTGTGTCTCTCTGTGTTCCCTTGACCTTTTATACCTGTACTGTCCCACATGCATCCTTCATCTCTGCATCTGCGACAGCTATCCTGTTATGTGTCATCATTAGGGTGTGTAGGCATTTCCTGCAGGTTCCATGGCCTTTCACAGACACTGCAGCACTCTTTTCCCCTTTCCAAGTGTGCCACGTTGGTCTGCTAGGGGCATGGTTGTGACAAACTGTTGGGTGCTGAACCTGTCTTCCAGATTTTTGGATGTCTGCATTTTCTTTCGTGTCTTCCGTCTTGGTACCCCACTAATGTCGTGAGGTAACTATATCTGTGTCCCTACATATGCTATGGACTCTCTGCATATGTAGTGCCCCCTTTCCCTTCCATCGGTGAAGTGTGCCTTTGGCCTTCCTGTGATCTTGTTTCCACAGGTCTGCGGCAGTTGAACTCCTCTTTTCTGGCATGGGGCCTGTTGGGGCAACACCGTCAGTTCAACCTCCCCCCTATGCCTCCAGGTACCTTCCTGGGTTCCTGTGCAGGGTGGCTCAGTCACCTGCTCTGTTGCCTTGGCACCCATCTGGTTCAGAGTTTCACCCCAATGGGGTTCCTCTCAATGCTGTTGGTTGCTGTGTGCTTGTGCTTCTTACTTGCATTCGTAGTCACGTCTTGTATCTTTGCCCTGCACCAATGTCTGGGATTCCGATCCCTCTGGGGACACAATTTAGATCCTCCATTCCTTGATATGTTGTCGCAGGGTTCCTGGGGGCTTTGTCCACCCAGTACTTTGTTCCGTTGCTATAGGCCAGAATTCCCCTGTTCCTTCAGTGCCTGGCGTACTTGACATTCCCCCTTCCACAGGGGGTACGTGGATCAGGGAGCTTGACATGGTCAGTGCCAGAGTTTCTTCTTGGCCACCCCTTGTTTTCCCCTCCACTGGAGGGGGGGGGGGTACTATTCCACTGAGCGCTTTCTATTGCCAAGATGGAGCCATCTCTCTTTTCACACCATATATATGGTGGGGTATCTGGCTGGGCCCTGTTTTTTGCTGCGAGCATTCAGAAGAGCTTTTAGCAGTCTATGCTTGTGTGCTTACTGCACACTATTGCAGACTGGCTCTTTTCCTATTTCTTGGTTATCTACTGCTGCTCATGCAGCCATGGCACTCTCCTCTGTTGGAAGCGTTTATGCGATCATACATGGATCGGCGACAGCCAGTCTAGCCACCGTCTGTTGTTTGGGTCCTGCCATTGCTCTCCTCCTCCCTTGGTGCAATCTTCTTGGAAGGTGTGTTCATCTTTCCCTTTGACAGTGTCACTGGCGCTGCACTGACACCACAGTCTTTTGGGGGTAACCTTCCTGTGCCAAGAACCTGGGAGTCCTAGCTGGGTTCCTTTTTGTTCCCCCTCCATTCCCATTCGGACGGGATGTTGCTTCGCAGTGCTCTGGTCCGCTCGGATCGCTGGGGTCCAAGACCGATTAGTCTCCCTTTCTTGGACACTATCCTGGGATGCTGTGGCGTGCCTTCTCTTCTAGGTTGGCCCTCCTGATTCTTGGGCTTTAGTGGTGGTTGAGGTCTCGGCCATGTGTAGTGATCCTACCCAGATTTCTTTGCGATACCATTTGCGGGGCGGTCTGTCTGTACAGCACTTCTTCTTGTCTCGACACCTGGAACGTTTTGCGGACATTAGGTTTCATTACCCTTTAGGTGTACATCTTCCAGGTGCCTCAGGAACCTTCCAGTTCCCATGTCTGTCGCTCAGGTGTTCTGGGATGCCCCTTTTCTAGGCGTTCAGCTCCTTTTTTTGGCCATTGTTATCTTCTGTCTCCTCCTTCGGGGCCCATGTACTCCCAAGATGGAGGGCGTCCGGTATCCGGATTCTACCAGTCAAGCTGATTTCTCCTCCCGGGTGCTCACGGCGGGCCCCTGGGACAGGGTTTTGGTTCTGGAGATGTTCAGGTCGTTGTTCTTCTGTGCCAGACCTCTCTAGAGCCGGTTTCCGTCTCTCTTTTTTCCAGTGGTTTCCTGTTCTCCACCTTCTGTGCTCCCCTTCTGCTCAGGCATATGCTGCTCTCCCTGGCGTTTTTCTGCCATGTTCTCTTGCTTCGGTTGACTCTGGTTGGGGTTCTCTTGTGCCCTTTTTCCATTTTAGTTCTCCAGCCGAGCTAGCCTCTGTCTGGTTCTGTGTTCCTCAGAGTTGTTTTCCTACCTCCCTCCGGGATGGTTCCGGCCCATCTGGCTTCCTAGTCGACTTTTTCTTGTCTCTCTTTATGGACTTAGGTTAGAGTCTGTGCATAGGACGGTCCCTTCCTTAGCGTTCTAGTCTATCTCCATGGACGGGGATCTTTCGGGAGCTCAGTTTCTGGGCCTCGGTTGTCTCTGGCCTGAGGTCTCATCCGCAGACCTTACCGTCGAGTGGGTTCGGGCTTTGGACTTATTATTTTTCTCTGGAGGTTGTTATTCCCACCCTAGGGGACTGCTTTGGTACGTCCCATCAGTATCAGTGTCCCACAATGAAGAGCGACTGAGAAAAGGAGATTTTTTTGTACTCCCCGTAAAATCTTTCTCGTAGTCTTCTTCTTCTTCTTTCTTGTCCGGATACTCTTTTCCGGTTCTTGGGTTTTTATCCGGGATTCTTTTCTAGTGTCCTTCGGACATTGTTGGCTTCTCCTACTGCTTTGTGACAAAACTGATTACCTCACTTCCAGTGGGCGGGTATATCCTGCCAGGGAGGAGCCGACTTTTTTTTCCTAGTGTCAGTGCCTCTTTGTGGCAAGAGCATATACCCATCAGTATTGGTGTCCCCAATGAAGACTACAAAAAAGAGATTTTACGGTGCGTACAAAAAAATCTCCTTTTTTTTTAGGCTTTTAATATTAGTGTTTTTTTTTCTATATTTTTAAGAATGTTAATAACAAGCAGGGAGAGAAGCCCGCAGCTGCCAGGACTGCCCTATAGACCAGTGTTTCCCAACCAGGGTGCCTCCAGCTGGAGGCACCCATGTTGAGAAACACTTCTATAGCCTGTACATTCACATGGGGGGGGGGGGGGGGGGGGGGGCAAACCTCCAGCTGTTCCAAAACTAATACCCCCAGCATGCACTGACAGACCGTGCATGCTGGGAGTTGTACTTTTGCAACAGCTGGAGGCACACTGGTTGGAAAACCTTCAGTTAGGTTCTGTTACTTAACTCAGTATTTTCCAACCAGTGTGCCTTTAGCTGTTGCAAAACTACAACTCCCAGCATGTTCTGATCACCGAAGGGCATGCTGGGAGATGTAGTTATGTAACAGCTGGAGGTACGCAACTACAACTCCCAGCATGCCGAGACAGCTGCTTGCTGTTTGGGCATGCTGGGATTTGCAGTTTTGTAACATCTGGAGAGCTACAGTTTTAGAGACCACTGCACAGTGCTCTTCAAACTGTGGCCCTCCGGATGTTGCAAAACTACAAATCCCAGCATGCCCAGACAGCAAACAGCTGTGTGGGAATGCTAGGAGTTGTAGTTATGCAAGATCTGGAGGGCTACAGTTTAGAGACCACTGTATAGTGGTCTCAAACTGTAGCCCTCCAGCTGTTGCAAAACTACAAATCCCATCATGCCCAAACAGTTGTCTGGGCATGCTAGGAGTTGTAGTTTTGCAACATCTGGAGGGCTACAGTTTAGAGACCACTGTATAGTGGTCTCAAACTGTAGCCCTCCAGATGTTGCTAGGCAACTCGCCAGCTTCCGTAGGATCCAGCGAGCCAGCCACATGTCATCGCCGCCCGCCAATCACCGCAGCCGATCGTTGCCTCCGCTGCCGCCGATGGGTAAATGGACTTCGGCGCCGGTCCTCCTCGGTTTCCCTGTTCTTCCCCGCCTATTGTGGGTGGGCAGAACGGGGAAACCGAAAGTTAACACCCCCCCACCCCCGATCTGCTATTGGTCGTCGCGTCTATACGTGCCACCTCACTCCTATCCCTTCAGGGGGATCGTGGGTGTCTTGAACAACTCCGATCCCCCTTATTTTCCGGGTCACCATAGACCCGTATGACCCGGAATTGCGCAAATCGCCAGTGTGAATTCACTGGTGATATGCGACGATCGTCGACATGGGGGGGGGGGTCTGATGACTCCCCTCGGCATTTGCGCGGCAGCTGCACGGCGGGGACCGAAATTCCCACGGACGTACATGTACCTCATGGGTCCTTAACTAACAGGGTCCCATGATGTACCGGTACGACATGGGTCCTGAACAGGTTAAGAGAAACAGAAAAACCTGATGTGACCAGTGCCAACTAACCTGTTCTTAGCTCATTCCAACATTATACTAACAAGTGACATTAATGACCACAATATTATGGTCATATGATTAGATTGTTTTAATGTTTGTAGATGGTATCGTAAGCTTTGTCCAAGACTGAATGATCCTGACTGGGTTCCTGGTCCAAGCCTTATCAGCCTTCAGATGAGGTTAACTCCTAAACTGATGCGATTGACTTGGGATGGCTTTCCACTGCACTTCTCTGAGAAGCATGGTTGGGGATACCTTGTTCCAGGACGGATGGACAATCTTTTGACCGGTGAAGTAGAACATGATGATTATGATGTTAAAAAAGACTGTCCTTACAAAGCAATCGAAAATGTGTACACTGAACATTGTAACAAAGCAAACAGCGTCTCCGGGGAACATGACTCAATTGTACAGGACGAGTTCATGCTTACTGAGGACAGCAGTATCTGGCAAAAGGTAGAACACCTCAGGGCTATGGCATTTTGCCTGCATTTCCAATACATGAGAAGAATTAGGACAGTATGAAATGATGATGTTTTGTGGTTATTTCTAGGTAGAAGAGCTTAGTCGACTGGAGAATGATACTAACCTTGAGGGACCAACCAAATTAACTTCAAAGAAGAAGAGTAAATCAGTATGTTGTTTTTTTAATGTTATTTTTGAGGGATTCAGCTGAACCTAAATTTTAACATGGAGTAATTTTGGGCTAAATACTTTTAAACAATGTGCCTGGAATACAAGAGCATCATAAATACATGTGCAACATATAGAAATGTCACCTTATCCATCAATTTGTAGATTTGGCAGTTCATACAATAAGTAAGTACATTTACTAGGAATTACTGGCAGGTGGACCCTCCATGATCAGGAGACATGCCCAAAATATACCTTGAGGGTATGTTCACACGTACGCAGATTTGATGCACAGGATTTGATGCACAGGATTTTCTGCTGCAGATCTCAATGTAAACTAAATGACTGAGCGCAGCTTCTATTCTGCAGTTACAAATCCTGCGCATCAAATCTGCGTAGGATCCTGTATCTGTTAGAGTACCTTTAAACTCTTCCCAACAAAGCGAATTTTTTGGATGATGGCATCTTCTCCACCATTCATATATATTTATTTTTTTTCACTGACACAGCTGTCAAAGTACTTATCCTTTTTGGGATGACTTATTTGTTAATTTTTATGGTACTATTTAATATCTCATATAATATATTTAGAAACAAAAAACAAATTTACAGGAAGGAATTGTAAAAATGCAACTGCACCATTGTGTTCTGGGTGTGTTTTTGCAGAGTTTACCTTACAGTATAATTGACATGTTGGCACAATTACCAAATTTATAGTTTTCCTATGTTTTACTACTACTTAGAAGAAAAAAAAAATTGTATTCATAAAAATACATTTGCTTTGCAACTCTTTATTCATACCACTGATCATTGTTGAACCTGTGTCAGGGCTTGTTTTTTTTTTTTTCTTATTGGCACTATTTTATGGGTAAGTGACTTTTTGATCAGCAGTTCTGGCATTTGTTTTTTTTTTTTTTTAGTTGCAGCTTTTACCATTAAATGATAAGAAATTGGATATGTTAAAGTTTTGGAATTTTATTACTGCGGCGATATAATGTGTTTTTTCTCTATCGGCTCCATTGGGGGACACAGACCGTGGGTGTATGCTGCTGTCTCTAGGAGGTGTGACACTATGGTAATAAAAAAAGTCGGCTCCTCCCAGCAGGATATACCCGCCTTCAGGCCCTGAGGTAATCAGTTTAAGCTTAGTGTCTGAAGGAGGTGGACATGGTCTGGAATTCTCCAGACCAGGTCTTCTGATTTTTTGTTTTCCTAGTATAGGGACGTGTTAGTTTTTTCATTCCTTTTTCTTTCATGTTTTCAGGTGGGGACTCAGGGACTCCGGTTCCCTGTTTCCCCATTGCGAGTAAGGGGGCACAGACATTGCGTATATGCGCTGTTCACCCCCGGCCTCGCCAATGGTCAGCGCTTGGGTTGGTACCTCATGGGTCCGGATCCCCCTATTTCTCTGCTCGCCTCGCTCGCGCATAGCAGCTAGGCGTGATGCAGGGACAAAAAGCTGACTGAAAACTTCACAGAAGACTCCCATTAGGTAAGTTCTTCTGACTGAGTACAATTCCCTTTCTCCCTTAGGTGCAAGGACTTGCAACCTCTGGAGACCCTCAGTTTTTGGCCCACCTTTCAGGTTTAGGGGGCTGGCTGGTACTAGGGTGAGCAGTGGCATCTTGGGGGCATGATTTCTTTTATTACACTGTGTGTAGGTGGCATTTTCCTTCTTACACTATGTGTGAGTGTGTTTTACAATGCGGCTGTAGCCGCAGCGCCTTATATGTGGCTGACAGCGGCGGCGCTTCACTCGCCGAGGGCACAGAGCGCTGGCTTACTTTCATTTTCTCCGGCAGCTGCTGCAGGTGTGTATGCCGCCCGCTCATTTCCCCCGAGCGCATATGCTGCTGACATGTGCGCTTGGGACAGGGAGCGGGCGCCATTACTGTTTTGTCCCCGACTTCTACATAGCTCCACCCCTAGGGGTCGGAACTCTCGGGAGGCGCTTATATGCAGTGGTGTGTGTAGATAATGGGATACTGTCGGGCGCATGAAGCGCTGTCTTACTTTCACTTCGGCAGCAGACGGCTGCCGGGGGATATTTGTATCGCCTGCTCGCTTCCCCGCGGGCGCATATGCGGCTAACATGTGCGCCCGGGGCAAGGAGCGGGGGCCATTACTTTAGTTCTTTTCAGCGGCCGGGGCGCTATAGCTCCGCCCACAGGGCCGCCGGAGCTTACTGGAGGCACGAATCGCCCTCCAATCAGTGCTGTGCGTGCGATCCAGGTGGCAGGGGCCAATCGATCAGTGCCCCTGCTCTGGGAACGCCCCTCTCAGGGGTTAACACTTTACTGTCATAGGGGACGTGTGCGATCCAGGTGGCAGGGGCCAATCGATCAGTGCCCCTGCTCTGGGAACGCCCCTCTCAGGGGTTAACACTTTACTGTCATAGGGTACGCTATTCTGTTCCTCCCTCTAAACCGACAACTAGACCGCTAGTCTTCTATTTTGTCTGTATGACATATTATTCCTAAAATGCCCACTGACTCTGCCTGCTCCACTGCTCCCCCAGACCCCCTAGCTTCCCCAGATGTTACAGTTCCGGTGGATTCGGCCACCCCTTCAGCCTGGGTTTTCTTCCTATCCCAGTATATGGCTGACTTGACTCAAGCCCCTCTTGTGGTGGCTGAGGCCTCACGTGACATGGTGTCTACTTGAAGAGGTCTGCCCTGCGCCGGCCCTCTGGTGGGTCCCGCTCCTCTCTTCCACAAGCCTCACGCTCTCACGAAGTGTACTAGGGGTGTTTTTTCTGACTTTTACATTGAGTCTCCAGGTAGACGTGGGCATCCCTCCGTGGGTCTCGCCTCCCCGTGTCATCTGGTCACAGACGTTGCTCCTCCAGAGGACTTATCCGGAATCGCCGCTCTCCTGTACCCGGTCAGGGTCGCCCCCCTCCAGGGCTGCCTCCACGCGTTCACTTTCTCCTGGTGAACTGGCGGATGAGGTTTCCGAATCGGCATCTGACTCAGAGGACCGCTCGGATATAGTTGAAACGGTGAACTCATTGGTTGCAGCCATAAAAGACTCCTTTCACTTAGAGGACCCAGGATCTTCGGACGTTACTCCTGAAGTATCCTCTCATCGTGCTCAACCAGCACCTCAAGGGTTCAGCTCTCACGCTGAACTTCACGTCCTTCTGAAATCTGCATGGAAACATCCGGACAAGAGGTTCACGGGAATGAAGAGGGTTCAAGTGCGTTACCCATTCGCCAAGGACCTTGCCTCTAAGGTGGTTTCCCCTCTCTCAATGGTTCCACCAATTTCCGCCTCTCTAGGCTACTACACTGCCGCTGGCAGATGCAGCTGCCTTCAAGGACTCGACAGACCAGACGGTGGAGTCTTTAGTGAAGTTTGCCTCAGACGCTGCAGGCTCTGGGTTCGAGGCCCTCTTGTTGTGGTGCTCACAACTCAGTCAGGGTATCCTGGCGGGATTTCCCCCCGGAGGATCTATCTTGCTTTGGTTCTCCAAAGCTGGGGACTTCAGTGCACAGCTTCCATGCAGTCAGTCCGTTGTGCTGCCTTTGCTGTAGGTCTCCTAGTGGCCCTCCGCCGCCCCATGTGGCTTAGGGCGTGGGATGCGGATGCCGCCTCCAAAAGGTCTCTTACCGAGTTGCCTTTTACTGGTACCCGTCTCTTTGACAAGCGCCTTGACGAGATTATCTCTGTGGCGACGGGGGGTAAAAGTTACTTGTTACCTCAAAATAAGGCTCGCTTTTCTTCCCAGGGGAAGTCCTCTTCCTTTCGGACCTTTGGCCCCAATAAGGGGTCTCGGCAGGCGCTTTCGCGGGACAAGAGGTCTCCCTCGTTCCGGGCGCGTTCGTCTTGGGAGTCGGACACCAACCGTTCTGACCAAATCGGGTAACCGCAATCCCACTTCCACATGGAGTACAGCCACCACCCGCAGGTTTTTCCTTGGGTGGGAGGTCGTCTCTTACTTTTTCCGAGACATCGGGACCACACACATTCGGGAAGTCCCGAACACCCCGGTCTCCTTCTCCAGAAGCAGTCTCGGGAGGCCCTCTAGTCCCTGCCCAGGGAGTCATTGTCCCCGTTCCTACAGGGGAATATTTTCGGGGTTTTTTATTCCACCTTTTTTGTGGTCTCCCAGGAAGGCGATTCTGGGCCTCAAGCGTCTCACCGTCATTTTCTCTGCCACTTCCGTGGCATCCAGGGCACAAGAGGAGTTTTCTTTCCTCGGTGGACATCAAGGATGCCTACCTTCATAATTCCTATATTTCCCGGCCACCTGCGGTTCCTCCGCCTTCCGGTTCCGGAGGGGCTTTTTCAATTCGTAGCCCTACCCTTTGGTCTGACCACTGCTCATCGGGTCTTTACCATAATCCTTGCACCAGTGATAGTCCTGTTTCGGTCATGCAGAGTCTCAGTGATTCCTTAAATGGACGACCTTCTCATCAAGGCTCTCATCAGAGTCCAGACTCAAGAGACTGTGGATCTTACTCTCCAGACCCTAAATCGCATCGGGTGGACGTTCAGCCGAGACGAGTCGGTTCTTTCCCCCACCCAATCTCTGATCCTCTGGGACTTCACTCCACGGTCTCTGGCCGGATTTGTCTTCCGCCGGACAAGCGTCTGACGCTCCTGTCTGGAGTTCGCTCTCTTCGGGCCAAGGCCCCAGTTTCCATCCGAATTCGTGTGGAAGTCTTGGGTCGGATGGTAGCGGCCATGGAGACCGTACCCGTTGCCCAGTTTTCTTTACCGTCCCCTTCATCTGGCGATTCTCTCTCTCTCTATAGGACAGATCTCCTCTGTCTCTCGATCGCAAGGTTGCTCTACCTCGTCGGATCCGTCAGTCTCTGCTCTGGTGGCTCTTCTTCAGGGGTGACCATTCCTTTCCTCCACGGGCAGGTAGTCATGACAGATGCCACTCTGTCGGGCTGGGGCGGTGTGTTCAGGGATTGGTCGGTTCAGGACCTCTGGTCTCTCCGGGAAGCCCTTCTTCCAATAGACATTCTGGACCTGGGGGCGATTCTTCTTTGTCTTATTCATTGGGAGTCCAATCTTCTGTCCCGTCCTGTCCGCACCCAGTCGGATAACGCCTCGACATCAGTCTGCACGGCGGCGCTCGCAGTTCGGCAGCATGGCCAAGGTGTCAGAGATTCTCCTCTGGCCGGAACGTATTTTTCCGGCCTTTTTCGGTGGTTCCTTTCGGGTGTGCTCACTGGGAAGCGGACTTCCTCAGCCGACCCCAGCGAGTGGTCTCTACATCCAGTAGTCTTCGCACAGATCTGCGACCTCTGGGGCATTCTAGACGGAGACCTTTTCGTGTCCGGCACAATCGGAAGTTTCTTTCATTTGTGTCGAAGTCCCGGGACCCCCTGGCTCTAGCCGTGGCTGCCATTGGGATTCCTTGGGCGGGGTTTCCCCTGCCCTCTCTGTTTTCTCTCCTTGCTCTCCTTCCCAGGGTTCTGAGGAAGCTCAAAACAGAGGACGTCCCCGCCATTCTGGTAGCTCCAGATTGGCCCCGAAGGTCGTGGTACACCGACGTAGTCAGGCTCCTGGATGACGCTCCACTGTGCCTTCCGCTCCGTCCCATCATGCTCTCTCTGGGTCCTCTTTGCCACCCCAATTTAAAGTCGCTGCATTTGACGGTGTGGCGGTTGAGACCGCGGTTTTGAGGGCCTGCGGGTTCTCTTCCCAAGTCATTTACACCATGCCCTCCCCGGCAAAAATTTACCACTGTACTTGGCGGTCTTATTTTCGTTGGTGTGAAGTTCAGGACTTATCCCCTGTAACCTTCTCGGTTCCCCGTCTTCTCTCCTTTTTGCAGTCGGGTTTGGAACTGGGGTTGTCTCTCAGTTTCCTTTAAAGGTCAGGTTTCGGCCCTTGCTATTCTTTTCCAGCGGCCTCTGGCTTCTAATTCTCATGTCCGGACCTTCCTTCAAGGAGTGGCGCATGCTGTTCCTCCTTATCGGTCACCCTCTCCCCCTTGGGACTTGAATCTGGTTCTGAGTGCCCTCCAGGGTGAACCCTTTGAGCCCCTTAGAAGGGTGTCTCTCCGCCTCCTTTCTTGGAAAGTGGTGTTTCTTGTTGCTATCACCTCCATCCGGAGGGTGTCTGAATTGGCAGCTCTCTCCTGCCGTTCTCCTTTTCGGGTGATCCACCAGGACAAGGTTGTTTTTCCGGCCAGATCCTTCCTTTTTGCCTAAGGTGGTTTCGGCCTTTCATCTCAATGAGGACATTGTCCTCCCGTCTTTTTGTCCTGCTCCTTCTCATCCTAAGGAGCGCTTACTACACAAGCTGGATGTAGTTCGGGTTGTTCGGTCTTATCTCTCCATCACTTCTTCGTTTCGTCAGTGTGATTCCTTTTCCGTCCCTTACAGAAGGTCGTCGTAAGGGACAATCTGCTTCATGGCCACCATTTCTGGGTGGATTCGGTCCGCCATTTCGGAAGCCTTCGCTGTAAGGGGAAGATTCCTCTTTTCAGGGTTGTGGCTCATTCTTCCGTTCTGTTGGGGCATCTTGGACTCTCCAGAACAGAGCCTCGGCCTCGCAGATTTGCAAGTCGGCTACCTGGTCATCTTTGCACACTTTCTCGAGGTTCTACCGAGTTCATACCTTCGCATCGGCTGATGCTAGTCTGGGCCGTAAAGTGTTGCAGGCGGCAGTGGAACGGCCGTCTGCCTGTGCTTATCTGCCCACCCAAGGGATGGCTTTGGTACGTCCCACGGTCTGTGTCCCCAATGGAGCCGATAGAGAAAAGGAGATTTTTGTTTACTTACCGTAAAATCTCTTTCTCGGAGGATCCATTGGGGGACACAGCTCCCGTCCTTTTAATGGTTTCCTTTGTTTCTCTGTCCGAGGGCATGTTCAGTTATGTTTTTTCTTCTGGTTCTCGGACAGTTTGCATTTCCTTTGACCTGTTGGTCCTCTCCTATTGCTCTGGAACTGATTACCTCAGGGCCTGAAGGCGGGTATATCCTGCTGGGAGGAGCCGACTTTTTTTATTACCATAGTGTCACACCTCTAAGAGACAGCAGCATACACTCACGGTCTGTGTCCCCCAATTGATCCTCCGAGAAAGAGATTTTACGGTAAGTAAACAAAAATCTCCTTTTTTTTCTTGTAGAAGTCTGAAGACTTGAACGACCACTTTTGAATTGCACTTTAACAATTCTTTTAGTACACCCAGCCTTAGGTTTCACTGGTCCTCTTGGCTGCCATCTAAACCACAAAACACCTGTGATCACGTTGTGGTTGGGCCGATGAAGTTACAATACCTCTGTCTAGCTTACTAGATGCCAGTGTCTAGGGCATTAAATGTCTAGAATTGGAGTGATCCCAATGCCGGCTGCTGTTGGAGGGTGTCAGCCAGCCAGTACCTGTGCTATACAGGAGCGTACTCAGCCCCCTTAACCCCTTAACGACGGAGGATGTAAATGTGCGTCCTGGTGAGGTGGTACTTAACACACCAGGACGTACATTTATGTCCTAAACATAACCGCGAGCATTGGCGCGATGCACGGATCATGCACGGCAGGTCCTGGCTGCTGATCGCAGCCAGGGACCCGTCCGTAAAGGCAGACATCCGCGATCCCGCGGATGTCCGCCATTAACTCCTAAGATGCCGTGATCAATAAAGATCACGGCATCTGCAGCATCGCAGTCACTAAAATGGATGATCGGATCGCTCGCAGCGCTGCTGTGGCAATCCGATCATCCAGCACGGCAGACGGAGGTCCCCTCACCTGCCTCCGCTGCCTTCTCGGCGTCCTCTGCTTTGATCTGCCTTCCCGCAGACCAGAGCAGAAGATGACCGAAAATGCTGATCAGTGCTGTGTCCTATACATAGCACTGAACAGTATTAGCAATCGAGTGATTGCTATATATAGTCCCCTATGGGGACTATTAAAGTGTAACAATAAAAGTAAAAAAAAATTGAAAAACCCCCTCCCCCAATAAAAACGTAAATTGTCCCATTTTCCCTTTTTCACCCGCAAAAAGTGTTAAAAAAATATTTTGTATACATATTTGGTATCGCCGTGTGTGTAAATATCTGATCTATTAAAATAAAATGTTAATCATACCGTATGGTGAACAGCGTGAACGTAAAAAAAAGTCCAAAATAGATGCTTTTTTATAACATTTTATTCACAAAAAAAATTAATAAAAAATTGATTAAAAGTTCTATGGAAGCAAATATGGTATCAATGAAAAGTACAGATCACGGCGCAAAAAATGAGCCCCCATACCGCAACTTAAATGGAGAAATGAAAAAGTTATAGGTCTTCAAAATAGAGGGATTTTAAATGTACTAATTTGGTTAAAAAGTTAGCGATTTTTTTTTTTTAAGCACAACAATAATAGAAAAGTATGTTATCAAGGATATCATTTTAATCGTATTGACCCAAAGAATAAAGAACACATGTCATTTTTACCGTAAATTGTACGGCGTGAAAACAAAACCTTCCAAAATTAACAAAATTGCGGTTTTCTTTTTAATTTCACCACACAAATAGTATTTTTTTTGGTTGCGCCATAAATTTTATGGTAAAGTGAGTGATGGCATTACAACGGACAACTGGTCATGCAAAAATCAAGCCCTCATACTAGTCTGTGGATGAAAATATAAAAGAGTTATGATTTTTTGAAGGCGAGGAGAAAAAAACAAAAACGTAAAAATTTAATTGTCTGCGTCCTTAAAGGGGTACTCCGCACCCCTAGACCTCTTATCCCCTATCCAAAGGATAGGGGATAAGATATCAGATCGCCGGGGTCCCGCTGCTAGGGACCCCGGGATCTCTGCTGCAGCACCCACCTGGACGGCTTTCACCTCACACCGGGAACGCTGGAGGCTTCGGATCCCGACCACAATGGCGGACGAGTGTGACGTCACGACTCTGCCCCGTGTGACGTCACGCCCCGCCCCCTCAATGCAAGTCTATGGGAGGTCCGTCACGCCCCCTCCCATAGACTTGCATTGAGGGGGCGGGCCGTGACGTCACACGGGGGGAGTCCTGATGTCACGCTTGTCCGCCATTGTGTATGGGATCCAAAGCCTCCCGCGTTGCCGGTGTGAGGTGGAAGCCATCCAGGTGGGTGCTGCAGCAGAGATCCCGGGGGTTCCCAGCAGCGGGACCCCGGCAATCTGACATCTTATCTCCTATCCTTTGGATAGGGGATAAGATGTCTAGGGGTGCGGAGTACCCCTTTAAGGCCCAAATGGGCTGCGTCCTTAAGGGGTTAAAGGTGTACTGCGGGGAACTAAAACCATAGCCCATCCTTTCCTTCTCACCAACCTATTTATTTGTCTAAATATCATTCATTAGCTATATAGAGCCGTTTCCCTCTTTCAGATGTCACTTACATGCAGGGAGTGAGAGAAAGACATCATATTCAGGTCCTGCTTGTCTTTGTGAGACCTAGCCCCCATCCTTCTGCAAGACAAACACCACGTGATTGCTGGCTCACAGGCACACCTCCTCTCCCTATGTGAGGACCTTGCGGCAGAGAAGCCCTGTGAAGATTCTCAGTTACAACTCGGCACATAACGCTGCTCTTTTCCTGCTGTAGATCTTATCACTGACTGCTGCCATTCAGAGTATAGCATGATTTATTGCTGGGGGGGTATGTAGTGTGGGCTGATGACTTTTTACAACACAGCATGCACACGAATAGTGAAAGCAGTTGGCTGGCAGCCATTACACAGAGCTGCACGGACTTCTGGGAGTTGTAGTCTGGGCTGCAAGCAAGGAAAAAGAATATTAAGGAGACTACAGGGGCCAAAACCACATGGATATGTACAGAAAAGGTATTGTGGTGGCTTTGGGGCATTTTTATTTTTCTTAACTTTACCGGAGTACCCCTTTTAAATACTCCCTGACCCAACATTTTTCATGTATGTATGTCAAATGAAGGCAAGGGGATAAAGGCAAAGAAATATCTGGATCCAGAAATCTAACAGCTATATATTTCACACACATAATAAATCTTAGTGTGTATATTTATAGGGTTATAGGGGGAGATTTATCAAAACCTGTCCAGAGGAAACCAAGCAGAACGCTTCTTTCATTTTTCAGAGGCCTCTTCACAAATGAGAGAAGCAATCTGGTTGCTATGGGCAACTCAGCAACTTTTCCTCTGGACAGGTTTTGATAAATCTCCCCCATAATGGATTAGAAAATTGTCTACTTTCTTTTACCTCTCCAGAAACAGTTTCACCCTTGTCTATTGTCTGCATTTTATATTGCAGCTCATAAAGAAGATGTTTCTGGAAAAATTATTTTTTCTTAATCTTGGATATACCAATGAGACTAAGGGTACGTTCAGACGGGCGGATTACCTGCGGAATTTCCACATCATATTTACTGTGGAAAATCGGCTGCAGATTTTGCTACCATTGACTTCAGTGGGTCAGCAGAAAATCCGCAATAGAGGCAGATTTTCCTTCGGACCCATTCAAGTCAATGGTAGCAAATTCCACAGGTAATTTGCCCGTGTGAACGTACCCTAAGGGTACGTTCACACGTGTGGATCCCCAGTGCGTATTGCGCTGCGGATCCTCCGCTGAAGGACCGATGTATGCTGCCTTTACAGGTGCCTGCTTGGAGCGGCAATATGCCGCTACAAGCAGACCCACTGAAGCGATGTGCGAGTCGCTGTGCATCGCGGCTTCTCCCCCTGCTCTATGAGCTAGGCAGAGAGCTGCCGCGATGTGCGAGTATACTGCGCATGCGCAATGCAAATCACACATCGCAGTGTGTCTGCTCGTAACGGCGTATTGCCGCTCCGAGCAGGCACCTTTAAAGGCAGCATACAGCAATCCTTCAGTGGCTGGGGATCCACTCGTGTGAATGTACCCTTAGGCTGGGTTCACATATGTCCAGCGTCTGGCTCAGTGAACCTATCCTAAACTCGCCACACCTGGTGCCACAGCTAATGGCAAAAGTGCATCAGTTGTTTAGGATTTGGCATTAATTAATTATGTATGTCGGACAGGGGAAAGCAGCAACATGCATTCCCTGTCTGACGGCCGGTTCCACCATCCAGTTTGAGATGCTGGATGAATGTGGACTGTCCTATTCAAATGAATGGAATCAGTTCTACAATCTGTTTCCCTCCAGTGCTTTTTCTACAGTGCTGTGGAAACCTGCTTGATGACACACATGAATGGGACCTAACATTGTATATATATTTTGAATTAATATTCTAATGCAAACATAAGCATTATGCAGTATAAATATATGAAATGACTGAACGATTTAATCATTACTGTAGTATGAAGAATGGCACAAAATCCACTAATCTTGATATTTTGTAATAGATTTCTGTGTGTGTCTCATTCGCTGTCCCCTTATTTTTGTCTGCACTTACATATAATCCATATTCACTGTGACAGAAGCAGCCTGCTGAACTGCAACTTCAGTTGGAAAACTCTGTGCCTCATCACCATGGAAATGGCCCTTGCGATGACGTGAATGTTTCAGGATGCTGGTTCTACCGTTTGCCGCACAAAGTGAGTCTAGAAAATGCACTTAAAGGGGTATTCCAGGCAAAAACTTATTTTTATCAACTGGCTCTGGAAAGTTAAACAGATTTGTAAATTACTTCTATTAAAAAATCTTAATCCTTCCAATAGTTATTAGCTTCTGAAGTTTTCTGTCTAACTGCTCAATGATGATGTCACGTCCCGGGAGCTGTGCATGATGGGAGAATATCCCTTGCGTGATGGGAAAATATCCCCATAGTAGCTGGACAGCTCTCGGGACGTGAGTCATCAGAAAGCAGTTAGACAGAAAACAGCAACTCAACTTCAGAAGCTAATAACTATTGGAAGGATTAAGATTTTTTAATAGAAGTAATTTACAAATCTGTTTAACTTTCCGGAGCCAGTTGATATATAAAAAAAAGTTTTTACCTGGAATACCCCTTTAATGCCATGTGTTCTAATATTCAGAATCCTACAGGCAGTCTAGACATGGAGAACATTTTATGTGCCGAAATATTGAAAAAAAAAACTACAGTATGTAATGCAGTGTTTCCCATCCAGGGTGCCTCCAGCTGTGGCCGGGCATGCTGGGAGTTGTAGTTTGGTCACAGCTGGAGGCACCCTGGTTGGGAAACACTGATGTAATGTATCTGTACTTTTCGTCAAGTAAATCAGTTTAGAATGTGGAAACATAAGCAAAGCTGTTCTCTACAGCTCTTTATTAGTTGTTCGGGAACTTGTGCCATCTGTATAGGGCAATTGGTAAAGAAGTTTTGAAAAATTTGATTAGACCGTTCCGAATAAATTCTCTGCTAATTTTTATTAGTAATGTATCTTAATAATGAGTTTACTAAAGTGTGTGTGTGTTTCACTTTTTTTTATCATTTTTTTTTTTTTACATTTTTAGGTAGTACTACTACTCCCAGCATGGAACAAACTGTTCCATGCTGGGAGCTGTAGTACCTGCATCAATAGACAGATCGTAGCGGGTGTCACTTCTGACACCTGCTGTGATCGTCCTGTATAATGTATAGATGCAGGCGGCTGGCCGCTCTTCTCTGGTCCCACTGTAGTATATGCCGTATATATACCTATTATTCATATTTCCCGCAGAGAGCTGTGATTGGCTGGAACCATGTGGCCAATCACAGCTCTCTGCAGGAAATTTGAATAAGGGATGTGAATTCTATTAAGATCACTGGCCAGCCGGAGTATAGTGCAGAAATGCAATAGAAAGGATAGTCGCATCGAGTGTCAGGAGTGATGCCTGCTGTGATCTGTCTATTAGTACAGGTACTACTGCTCTCATCATCGAACAGTCTGTTCCATGCTGGGAATACTAGTACTAACTAAAAAAAAAAGAAAAATAGAAGGGAAAAAAGTGAAACAGACACACACACTTTATTAAACACAATATTAAAATACATTACTAATATAAAAAAAACTGTTTGGAAGAAGAGATGTTGCTGGCCTCTCTATACCCTTGCCTGACCTGCACCCCTGTGTAACATAGATAAAAGTTATATAACAAAATGATAATATATTATGAAGGAATAATATTTTTTTTTTAAGTATTTATTTAATGAAGTTTTGCATGTTAAGTAACAAACAGAACCAGCAAGATTAAACATAAATAACACCCTCCATAGGTCCCAAAAATCAACGCCACCATAATGATCGGAAGCAATACATATAGAGTCAACCAACAGCAAAAATAAAGAGGCGTCTGAGACCCATCCAGAGAAAGCCCAGGACAGACAAACACACATTCACTCACACATGCACACCTCCTGACCTCCTGATAATCCCAACCCCCCCCCCCCCCCCCCCCATTCTCCAATGCGAGAGAACAGTAACACACTGTAGGAGAATTTACTGGGACAATCTAGCTGGGGAGTCAGCTGACACATCTAGGAGAAGCCAGGGGGTCCACAACTTGTCAAACTTCCCAGGGCACCTGCGACTTACATACAACGCCTGGTACAATGGAACATATCTGTTTACCAGAGTCAACCATCCAGACAGAGGGGGAGGGGAGGTATCCTTCCAGGACATCACTACTACCTTGCGGGCACAGAATAAAAGTAAGCGAATCAGCAGGCGTCTATGTGAACCAGAAACAATATAATATATATAACCTCCGAAGAGCACCGTAAACACAGATCAGACTGGGAAACACCAATATGCTTCAGTTTGGCAGGTGTGTAATACAGCCTCAAGATGTATCTAGATTGAATCAAAATATATTTGCTACTAACTACAGTAGAGTAATAGGTATCTTCAACCTCCCTCCAATGGCAGTCCGACAGATCAGGGACATCCTCCACCCATTTATGAAAGGCCCGTAGAAAAGGGCTAGGCCCCAGCAACTGAAGGAGAGCATAAGACTGAGTAAGAGGTTTAGAAAGGTCCACTGTGCCGAGAAGAAGCTCCACTTCAGAAAAAGCGGGGATAAACGTCAAGGAGCCAAATTGCGCTTGAACCGCATGCCTAAGCTGGAGATACCTATAATAGACAGTGCCAGGGATGCCATAACGTTCATTCATGTCTGAAAAGGATAAGAAGACCTGATCCTCCGCAAACAAATGGATCACAAATTTGACTCCATGAAAACCCCAAAAACTGGCCCCCTGTAACCCATGCAGGTGAGGTAAATGTACATTCCCCCACAGGGGTGCTCTAGGAGAAACCAGAGGCTGGCGAAATCTGCTCGACACCACGGACCAGAATTTAGCTATAGTCAGAAGGGGAAGAAAAAAAGAAGAGTGAGAGTGGTACCAGTAGAGCGAGTTAGTGAGAGCTTCGTACGAACCCATAAGTGCTCCAGCCAGGGCAGTTGCCGAGTTCGACAGATCCAGGTCGATCCACCACGCTGCATAGGCCAATTGGGAGGCAAGAAAATAGTTATACACATCAGGGGCGGCTTAGCCGCCCTGTCGTTTGGGAGCCTGAAAAAGAGCCCGACCAATAAGGATCAGGGACCTGAGGAAACGCCTTTGTGGCGTGAAACAGCGCGGTTGTCCAGGTGTGTGGTTCCTGCCGCTCCAGCTCTGCTTGGTGTGTAGGTGTTGGGACTTTGTAACCTGCCGGTTCTGAAAATAGAATAAATCTTCACTAGCAAGTCATACAGGTGTGTTGCTCCGTTTCTCTTTTTCTTCTACATGCAATTTACAGTTCTTCCATTGGACGTGTCAGCACCACTATGATTTCCTTGCACTCCGTCCCACCCCTGATGCCATACAGACATTAGCTATACGTGTATACTCCTCTGCATGTGTCCGCTAGCAGTGCCCAGTCTCTACTTCTTCTAGCCGTATTCCTAAATTGAGGACTCCTATTACCGCAGAGTGGGCTGAGTTCACCCTAGTGGTGTAGGAAACTTCTCTTACTACTTCAACAGATGCCAGAGCCAAATCAATGCGTGAGAAGGACCTATGGACCGTAGAATAAAATGAAAAAGAAGTTGCATTCGGATACTTCCATCTCCATATGTCGGTCAGGCCCAATGCCAGGCGCCAAGTGTTAAAGGAGGAGGAGCCAGGGTCAACAGTGGTGGTGCGGTCGAGCCAAGGATCAGGAACCACATTGAAGTCACCTATAAAAAGGACAGGATCAGAGGGAAAAGATAACAATTTATTAGTAATCAACTCTAACATGGAGACCTGAAATGGAGGAGGTACATAGACTGAGACAAGCACAAAGGAGAAGGAACCCATGGAACAGTGTAATATGACAAACCTTCCAAAATGGTCGCAGGCAGTCTGGGAAACAATCAATAGCAAGGACTTAGTAACTAAAACCGAGACACCCCTAGCATAATTAGAGAAGGAGGCATGATAGCCTTTCGCTATCCACGCTCGTTTCAGGGCAAGAACTTTCTGGCCCGTAATATGGGTTTCCTGTAAACAGATAATATGAGGGGACTGACGTTTCACAAAATCTAAACATAATGCCCTCTTAAACTTGGAGTCAAGCCCCCTCACATTCCAGCTAACAACCTTTAGGGTCCCCATCACAAAAGATAACAACCAAATAAACAAGCGGGAGGGAAGAAGGGAGGACCAGGACCCGGGACCCCACACACACCCCACATACAGACAGACAGGGCACAGACACAAAACAAATGCAACAAAGCATAACCATAACAATCCCAATGAAACCCTGTCTAACACAAAATGGGACATCTACGCCCTAACACAGTGCAGACCTATACCCTGAATACAACTGCTGCGGGTGTCGACAAGATGAACCTAAATTAGCAAATTAGGAACTCTCCCACCACCCCACCCCCATCCTAAATTGCCCGGTAACTGAGAATGCTACCCAGGGAGTCTCTCATGGAGCTGGAACCTAGGGCCACCCTAATGACCCTATCTCCCTAACAACTGTCTAGAGGACAATGCGGGAGAGCCACCATGAACAGGACAGTCCAGGACAATTCAATCCAGGGGTCTGACCGGAGGAGCAGCATCAACCCAGTGAAGGGGTTCGGTCGGGGAAATGAAGAACTTAGTGGAGGTCCCATCCACCACCCTGAGACGAGCAGGATACAGCATCGAGTAGCAGTAGCTTTTGGCACGCAGCTTAGATCGGACCTCAGTGAAGTTCCACAGAAAATTCAGGGTATAAAGACACTCTGCTCCCACCACAAAGGACCTCTCCCTTAAGTCGCACCACACAGAGAACAGCATCCCTGTCCTTGAAATGCAGAAGTTTGGCCAGGAAGGGACGAGGAGGACCCCCGGGAGGAGGAGGCCTAGCTGGGACCCTATGAGCCCATTCAACAGAGAAATAAGGAGAGAAGGTGTCCACTGGAAGAATCTACTTCAGCCATGTTTCAAGAAATAACACTGGATCAGTCCCCTCCACCTTCTCAGGAAGGCTCACAAGACGAATATTATTACGCCTTAAGCGGTTCTCCATGTCATCCATACGACTCAGAACTCCCGTGACCTGACGCTGGAGGGATTCAACCCGCTCTGGCAAGGGATGGACAGTATCCTCCGTAGAGACCCGGCACTCCACCACCTCTGTGCGCTCACGGATCTTTTGGGTCTCATGTCGCAGAATAATAAATTCCTGCCGCAGTTCATCCACTTTGGTCACCATGATGGATTGACAGGAGGTTAAAGCAGCCAGGAGCTCCGAGAACCGATGATCCATAGCCGTAGTATCATAGACAGGCCGTTCAGGGGACTGTTGCTGCAGGGGAGTCGGAGACCCTTCAAACAATGACAGAGGTGGATCAGGGGAATCACCCCCGGGATGGTCCTGAGATCTGGAGAACTGGCAAAGTACCTTCGCTGCTTGCGCTGAAACTTTGGCGGCAAGAGGGGTCTGAGCACCAGGATCCCGCTGAGAGGGGTCACCAGAGCAGGTGGACCCATCATCAGAAGAGGCGTCTTCACCGGAAGCCGGACGCAGGGCCTCAGCATATTGTTTGGGCTTCTTATGCCTGTGGCCACCTCGGGGACCCCCCCATGCTGAACAGGGCCACACAAAGAGCAGATAGAATGGCACTAGAACACAGTCCAGAGAGTGCAGGGATCTCTGTAGATTATGCAGGCCTGGGGCACCTCCCCACCCAGCAGCACAGGGCAACACAGAGAGCAGGTAGAGAAGCACCAGGTAGATAGAGCAGGTGGGGGGGGGGGCACCCCAGGGGAGGAGGCAGTACACAGAAGATAGCGGAGGCACCACAAGTCCCAGCCTGCCTAGGTCACACAGGGAGCAGGTAGAGAAGCACTAGCTGTATAAGGCAGGCAACATGGGACAGCTCAGAGGGTCAGGCAGTCCAGCGGCAGCCAGGGCAGTACCACAAGTCCCAGCAAGGAGCAGGTAGAAAGTCACCAGAGTATAGTTTGGTGGTATATAGCAGGCAGTAAGGGCCCTTCAGCGGACAAGCAGGCTACATTAGAGAAGGAGAACACCACAAGATCCAAGATGGCCAGACTGGGAATGAAGGTACTCACTTAGGCACCCCAGTAACGCAGCAGGAGCAAGGAGCAGAAGACTGCAGAGGGCTCCGGCCCAGCTCCACCAGGTGACGTCAGCACCCTGTCCCTCCGGCGGGAGCAGCGTCACACAAGCCTCGCCCACAAAGGCTGAAGATGGCACCTGTTCTTTCAGGATGCCCAGGGGAGCCGGAGCAGAGAAGAGCCAGGAAGACCTCGCAGCAGTCCACCACCACACAGCCCGGCCTCAAGAAACCTCCACCAGCAGCCCACTCCACCTCCGGATCTCCTCCGCACACCGCTGCCCAGCTCCACAAGCTGCAGCCACCGGAGACCATACACGCCACACAGAAGCACCGGAGTTGAACTGCAGCCTCTCCCCGCGATCCCGGACCCCCGCAGGGACCGAAACAGAAGACCAGCCTGAAAGGGTAATTTTGCAGGGTAAGTAGAGGCAGGGGGTAGTGGGAGCTCTCAACCCGTGTGACTGTTCACGGCGGCACCCAGGCCACGCCCCGAAGGAATAATATTTGTATAGAATAGGGGATACAGCTGGCCTTTCTGTGTATCTGTCCGCCCCATGAGCTGAAACTGGAGACAGCTGCCCCCATTTCTCAGCAGCAGTCATAAGTTGTTCTATTCACTGACAGTTTTCTTTTCCACAGGTTGACATTGAATAGAAAAACTAATGATCGGGACTAACAGCGAAAATTCTCTCACCCCTTCCAGTGCAGAGACCAGTATAGGCTTTTCTCAGGCGTGTAATATGTAATATATAATACATATAAGGCTAGGATTCCACTGATGTTTTTTCCCACCAGCAAAAATGGCAGAAAAACTGCCACAGCTTTTTCCTGCGTTTTTCTGACATTTTTACCTTTGTGTGGAAATAGCATTTTTACCCCTTTGGCAGTTTCCCTGCAGGCTTTTTTTTTAGTTGGGTACCACAAAAACTAAAAAAAAAAAAGCATTAATGATGGAGTAGGGATGTCTGAATTTGTATTGAATTATTTATATGTTTTAAAATAAAGTTATTTATTCTTTTTTATTTATTTAAAAAAAAAATTCTATTTGTAATGTATAATCTTCCTTTTTTTGGTGGCTTTATAGTTTTTTAAACACTCAAGAAGGGAGTCTACATTTTATTCTATTCTGCCAGATCAGAGAAAATCCTTAAATAGACCACAGTAGCTGCAAAGGTCACAGGTTAAATATGTGGTTAACCACAATTAATTTGCATAATAAGTAGGTCAATTGACTGTGCTCTTGTGGTTTATTACATATTTAACCACACTATACTGTTTATTGATAATGATTATAAAGTCTGCTATGTGGATTTCAAAAATGTCCTGATTTATCACAAACATAAAGAAATAAAAGATGTAAAACTGAAACTGTGGCCATGCCTGAATTTGTAAGCAACAAAATTTTTATGTTTTAAAATGAAATAATTTTTTATTTAAAAGCAGTAAACAATTTTTGTGAGCGGGGCAGGGAACTGATAGCCCCGGCCAGCTGATATTAACATGTAAAACAGCCTGTGAAAATGAATAGAATACTGTAATATAGTATTACAGTAAAGGTTAGAATAGAAAAATAATATTCTTAGACTGGTGCTTTATATATATATATATATATATATATATATATATATATATATATATATATATATATATAAATTCAATATTTCTAGCTGCGATGTTCTGCAGAAATAGTTTACTCTGCCGTGTGCAGACTATTGAATCATCCTGTTGTACACTTCTGCCGGGATGGATTTATTTTTCTAACATTTTTTAATAAGGGGGTATAGTGACTAAAAGTACCACTATTAAATATACTAGGTTTATATACAAAATACACTCGTACAGCATTGAGCCCGGAGCACCTTTCGTTATGCCGTACGGGTGTATTTTGGAAAAAACTGCCAAAAAAAACTGCCAATATGCAGGAAAAAGCTGTGGCAGTTTTCTGGCAGTTTTTCCTGGCGTTTTTGCTGGTGGGAAAAAACCTTGTTGGAATACTAGCTTTATATTTATTATGTATTACACGCCTGAGAAAAGCCTATACTGGCCTAGAATTTTCGCTGTTAGTCCCGATCATTAGTTGTTCTATTCAATGTCAACCTGTGGAAAAGAAAACTGTCAGTGAATAGAACAACTTATGACTCTATGGCTGATAGAGTTGCTGTGAATTGGAGGCAGCTGTCTGCAGTTTCAGTTTATGGGCGGACAAATACACAGAGAGGCCAGCTGTATCCTCTATTCTATACAAATATTATTCCTTCATAATGTATTATCATTTTGTTATTTAACTTTTATCTATATTACACATGGGTTTAGGTCAGTCAAGGGTATAGAGAGGCCAGCAACATATCTTCTTCCCAACATTTTTTTTTAGTAATGTATTTTAATATTGTGTTTAATAAAGTGTGTGTGTGTGTGTATATGTGTGTTTTCACTTATTTTTCTCTATTTTTTACTTTTTTTTTTTAGGTTGTACTGCTACTCCCAGCATGGAACAGACTGTTCCATGATGGGAGCTGTAGTAGCTGTACTAATAGACAGATCACAGCAGGTGTCACTCCTGACACCCGATGCGATTGTCCTTTCTATTGCAGAGATGGAGCAGCTTTCTCCTGCGCTCGCATCTCTGCACTATACTTCGGCCGGCCAGTGATGTGAATAGAATTCACATCACTAATTCATATTTCCCGCAGAGAGCTGTGATTGGCCAGATGGTTCCAGCCAATCACAGCTCTCTGCGGGAAATATGAATAATAGGTATATATATACGGCATATACTCATACTACAGTGTGACCAAAGAAGAGCGGCCAGCCTGCATCTATACATTATACAGGACAATCACAGCAGGTGTCAGGCGTCTATTAATGCAGGTACTACAGCTCCCAGCATGAAGCAGTGTGTGCTCCATGTTGGGAGCAGTAGTACCTGCAGTTGAGGACATATTACAGCGGATAGCACTCCTGACACCCGATGCAATTGTTCTATCTATTGCAGAGATGAGGGCGCGGGAGAAAGCCGCTCGCATCTATACATTATACAGGACGATGGCAGCGGGTGTCGCTAATGAAGAAATTCATTATTTCTAATCGAGTCAAAGTTTGGATTCTTTCCAAATCTAATTTTTCATGAAATTTGGAACGAATTTGACTTTGTTTGATTTTATTTGCTCATCTCTACTCTTTAAGTGCACTAGGAGATAAAATTAGAATTCACCATGGAGATATATCACTTTGGGATATAATAGCCTGACCATTCTGGTTCTCCAGCATTTGTTTTCTGTACACACTTGACTGTAATTCTAGATGGTTTGGGTGTATTTAATCATTGGACAACACGTTGGGGTTGTCGGTTCCTTTTATATACAGGTTTTGGGGGAAAAAATCTGCATTTGCCCCATTGAAAGAAAACCAAGCTGCAGCTCAGACCAAGCAGATTTAATACATAAGAAGTGGGAGATTATTATTCCGGTGTACATAAATATCTAGAAGAATAAATCATTATTGTTGCTTTATATACTGTACAGTTGTCAGAGCATTGGAATAGTCTCCTTGAATGGTATTTGATTTTTCTACAGTGAGCTATACAAGTATGACCTTTCTCTGGTTGTATTATATCGTTTACATTGTAGGATGGGAATGACAATAATGTGGGGAGCCCATTTGCCAAGGATTTTCTCCCTAAGATGGAAGATGGCACATTACAGGCCAGTACTGGAGGCACCAGTGCCACCCGGGCATTGGAGATTAACAAGATGATCTCATTTTGGAGGAACGCGCACAAGCGCATCAGGTACTTTATGTGTTGGGTTGTCATCCTCCGGGTTGTGCTGATGTAGTAGCTATAAAACTGAGAGCACTACAGAATAGTGAGCCAAAACCAGGGGCAAGGGACTGTTGTTCTTGTGATCAATGTGGGTCCCAGCAGTCAGGCCCCTGCCAATACTTTTCACTTATCCCATGGATAGTTGACACGTTTTAATCTTGGGATAAAAACTCCACTTAGGCCCTCATTTACTAAGAAAATCGGGTTGTAAGTCTATGTTGCTTTCTTACCCGACTGCTTTTTTCCCCTGATATTTATTATTATGTCGCATCTTGTTTGTCGCACATGGGTTTTGTTGGTTTTGGTTTCCAACTCCTCTGAGCTGTCGGGAAAAAATCCACAACAATTCAACAAATTCGGGTTGGAAACCTTTATAAATACGTGGGAAAGCTCAGAAATGTCCGGTTACGCCCCTTTTTTGGGTTTGGGAGAATCCACATCGGGTCCGTCTGGAAAAAATGTTTCATCGTGTCGCAGACTGGCGCACGATGTCTGCGACATGGCGCAGACAAAGATGCGACAAAAAACCCCGACAAGAGGTCGGATTTAGAATAGTAAATGAGGGCCTTAGTGTGAAATGACTCTGTGAAGTTCAGCTAGATGTTAGCTTTCATCATGCTAACATCTAGCCCAAACGTTGCATGTGGGAAAGATATGAAACTGAGTCTTCCATTACTTGTGCTGTGACCTTGGATTTTGCTTAGGGATTCATTTTGGGCCTACAAAACCCCTGACATTTCGCATTGGGATACTTGAGTGGCCCTCCGATTGACCACAAGCATGGTGGATTGGCCCAGTGCTGTCTTCTGCCTTTTTGGCCTCATTACCTCTTTCTTTGAGAGGGTTCAAGGGAAATGTAGGCAGCATACACAAGAACCTCTACATTATTCTCTAATAATAGCTGATGCTGCACAATTTAAGCAAAAAATATAAAAAATTACCAGAGTGCTTTTTTAACACACAGCACTTGACATTTCGCTATTCTGTTTGTTACAGTTCTCAGAAGGTCGTCTGGCTGAAGAAAGGGGAACTGCCACGCACCGTCACCAGGTATTTTATTAATGGCCCCTCAAGGTTGTCCCAGGCTTGGAGAAGTTCTCATTTTACTGTCAGCACAACATCAGTACACCTATAAATACATACAAGTACCTGTATTAAGTAGTAAAGTGGCCGTATTTGCATTTCCTTTTCCAGCTATGTTTTTGAGAGCATTGTCATGTTGAACGCTGCTTTGATTTTGAATTGGAATCCATTTGTGAATGGAAGAGAAATGTTCTTTGTATTAACACCCACACATTGACCACAGAAAACATGTACAAATAAAATCACATAGCTAATAGAAAATAAAAGCCCCGTATAGTCATTGTACACACGTTTGACAGCTATGTATGAAAGCAGCGGCTTTTACTTTTTCACAAAGTCCATTTTAATATTTTAGCTTGTCCACTATAATTAATGAAAGCTACAATTTATTACTCTTTATTGTCGCCCTCATGGCCAGCATTTGTTTTGCAGGAAAAATAGTGAAAGTTGAAGGAACAGCTTTTGCAGGCACTTAAGGATCAGTAGGAGAGGGCTTATAATGTGCTGGAAGGCAAAGCTCTGGTTTTGTTGCATTCTTCAGGCTTCTATCCTATTTCTTATTGAACACTCATTGTGCATGATTTATATTATTGAATATTTGTTTATTATAGGAATCCTGATTTTGATGAAGAACATAAGTATGGGGCTATCCTTCCTCAAGTGATCTCTGCAGGAACCATTACACGCAGAGCGGTGGAGCCAACCTGGCTGACGGCCAGTAATGCACGTGTAAGTAGCCATACATTATGCAAAGGATGGATCACCATTGTTTAGCAGAATTTCTCATTGTTTAGTATTTCTCCTGTTTCCTCCCTTGTAAAAAGTATCTGCATGTAAATGCTAAGCTCACTTTAAAATATGTATGATAGGAGTTAAAACAAGCTCTGATGGCCAGGATATGTCATCAAGGTGTGATTAGTGGTCGGGGGTATTGGCAAGCTTTTTCCAATTTAAGGCCATGTTCACACAGCAGAAATTTTGCGGAATGTCTGCATGTACCTGGGAAACAAAATTTGTTAAAGGGAATCTGTCACCATTGTCTCCCACACTAACCTGCTGGTACAGGCTTATAGTGTGGGTGAAGCAGATTCCATTGCTTTTACCTTTATTATTTCCTCTGCCATACATGCTGAGAGATTTCACTGCATCACCGCTTATGTGCAGGAGAGAGATCTCAGAAAACACGGGGAGACATTACGCTAATAGTGGGTGCCAGCTGAAACATGCTGACACTAGGACCGCTTGGAAATGTGCCATCTCTAAACATGACAATGCATTTCCGAGCGGGTTCCAAAGAAAGAATTGACATGTCAATTCTTTCGGCAAAGACTGGAATCTAAATTTCATCGTGAGCATGGCCTAATACTGCACTCCATCAGCCCTGTTACCGTTATTGGGCCAGACTATTAACATTATTGTACTGAATTGTTCCATTGCTGTATTGTATATTTTAGTAGTAATAATAGCTTTCTCTACTGGTAGACTGACCGTATTGGTAGTGAACTAAAGGCTATGGTTCAGACACCTCCAGGATACCATATGGTTGGTGCAGATGTAGATTCTCAGGAGCTCTGGATAGCAGCGATCCTCGGAGAAGCGCACTTTGCTGGAATTCATGGTAATGTAAATTCAATAAAATGCATTTTTATTAGTATAAAACTGTAGCGGAGGAGGAGAATGAAGAGCACAGAAACCTGATTACAAGGACTATAAAAGGATTGTCACATGTTGGACAACAGAAAAGCAATTAATTGTAACCCCTATATGCACCTTCCGCAATGATTTCTTCTTATATACACAATTGTTCATACCCTTTTCTGCTATTTATTGTTAAAGGCGAGGGGGGGCTTTTAATAGCTGCTGTACCTAGATGATTAAACACATGGTTCTTTATACATTTGTTTTTCCATCTTTTCTATGCCCTTAGCTCAGTGTTCTCCATAAATGTGCCTCCATTTTTTGCAAAACTACAACTCCCAGCATGCCTGGACAGCTGGGAATTATAGTTTTGCAACAGCTGCAGATACACTGTTTAGGAAACACTGCCTTAGCTAGTACTTTAAAGGAGTTGTCCGGGTAGCAGAAAAGGTTCTACTGCTCCGTGGTCATCTCAGAAGTATACAGTCCTGAGATGGGAGGGGGCAGGTGATATCACGCCCACATGATGATGTCCAATAGCTGCTATAGGGAATAGCCATAATTAGCATATGCAGACAGGTTGCTTCTCTGACAGTTTTGCACTGGCACCTTTTGGTAGATTGATTACAAAGTGAGGTGTATTTTGAATTGGATTTATAAAGTTTGTGACGTTTTAAAGGAGTAGTCCAGCTTAGAAAAATGTATTCCCTATTCTTAGAGTCAGATCGCGGGGTGGGGGGGACCGCTGGGACCCCCGCGATCTCCTGGATAGAGTGGAGGACGACTAGCTGGAGATACCACAGTATGGCGCTTTGGCTCTCCCATAGAGATGAATGGCCAATCCCCGCTCCATGCAGGAGGAGAGCCGGGGCGCCGGGCAGGAGATAATGGTGGGACCCCCCTTTCGAACCCCCCTGCGATTTGACACTTATTCCCTATCCTTTTAGATACATTTTTCTAAGCTGGATAACCCCCTTAATATAAAGGTATTTTCTCTTGTATGATGGCGTGATTTCACCTGTACATGATGATCGGGACAAGCACTTGTTACCTCCCTTCTCTGAAGAGTATAGCTTCGAGATGTCCAGTGAGTGGAAGTGGAGCACAGGTGAGCAGAATGGGAAGGACCTTTTCTGCTTCCCGGACAACCTCTTTAAAGGAAAACTGGATTATAGTGTGGGTGAACAGGAGTCCAACGAGGGGTCACTTACTTAAATATGTCCAGTAGAACCTGAGATTTGTCCCCCAGAAGATCCTGTGAATCGTGCGCAGGGGGCAAGGGACAGCTAGGATGTGGAGTCACAGACAACGAATATGCAAATTGAGCTGACGAAGCCCCGCCCCTGCACGCGATTCCCTAAATTCAGCAGAGGATCTTCTGGGGGACATATCTCAGGATCTACTGGACGTATTTACCCCTCGTTGGACTCCTGTTCCCCCACGCTATAACCCAGTGTATTAAGTTTAGTGTGGGTGAACAGGCTGACAGTTTTCCTTTAAAGGGGTTATCCCAAGATGACAACTTATCACCTATTCATACAATAGGTGATAAGTGTCTGATCCGTTGGGGTCCCACCAGCGATTTGACCACCTGTGATCAAACACTTATGCCCTATCCTGTGGATACAACTTGTACAGCAGGAAAAAATTATTTGCACTGCGCTGCTTTCTTTTGATCACCTTCATGTATCAGTCCAATATTTATGTATCAAGCAACTTTTATTGACACATAAAAACAATAAAAAGCAACGGACAGTATGCAAAACGCGTTTCAGGAGTAAATTCTCCCCTTTTCAATTGCAAGAAGAGGCTGTCTGATGTTTGCCATGTGAAGGCTCATTTAAATACAGTCATTTCTGGCGCCAAATAAAAAGGTCAAGGGACAAGGTGAACTAAGTGTTGGTATCAAGACAATGGTTTAAAAGCGCTTTTGCAGAGTATTTGTGCATGAAATATATAATAAAACACATGTATATACAATTCATGGGTACAGAATAACAAGATACAAAATAAGAATATAGAAGGACTTGTCTAAGGTCGTTCTGTAAAGCCAAACGAGACTGGGATATTTAGGAATGAAGCCGAGGCTTGGATGTGTTGTATTCCGTATTATGTTTTGAATTGCCCGCTCTTTCATTCATGAAAAACGAGCGACCAATCACGATGCTTGTTCTCAAATGACGTCATCAGTGGTACTGCGTGAGTCTGCTTGAGCTTAGTCTAGTCACGTGGTCGGAGGCCAGCCAATGATAGTTTCACCCTGGATGTGTGTGAAACATGAATACTGGCCAATCGCCATCTGTATAGACCCGTCTAGTGTATTTGTTTTTCTGTGACCAATCAAGATCGGGCCGGCTAATGGGTTATGGCCAATCAGACAAGCGCCTACACGAGCGAGGGAAATTTTGATTAAATATATATGGAAAGCCGTATATTTGCGCCGTCAGGGATGTATGAACTGGGATGTGTTGGCCAATCAACCTGCTTGATTCCTAGGACTTTCATTGATGAATACAGTATCTCAGCTGTAGCCAATGGTATTTATTTCGGCCACTAGACATTAACCAATCAGATGGCTGCCTACTTGTATTAACACAATAAATGGGTATATCGTACAAAGATATGTTGCATTATTCTTGGAAATGGTACTTGCAGATAATCAACTGTGTAAGGCTTCCTCAGATGCAGGGTAGGGGTCTTTAAAGTGTGGACCTCCAGATGTTGAGAAGTTACAACTCGAGAACCCGACACTCCTGCATTTTCGGAGATCCAGACATGCATTAAACTGTGTGTTCAATATATTTATTTAAGCCATATGGAACCAAGGTTTTGAGCTTAAATATCCAAAAATTCTCTCTCCTGCATAGCTGTGTGTATCGTTGATGGCAGGTCACTGGGATATGCTCTATAGGCAGTACTTTGAACTGGGAAAAATCACATTTGTGCTGAATGGAGGCCTGCCGGGATACGCTATGCAGGGGATAGCCTGTTTTTACATTAAAACAATGTTTATTGAGCCGGGAGCTCGGGGTTTGGGTCCCACATATTGGATGCCACAGGTACATTCTAGCAGGTAAATGACATACGATGATTTGCATAACATCATGGTTTTGATTTTGTATGTCTCTCTGGTGATTTTGGATCCAAACTCTTTATACTGATTTCGCATATTCAGGCAGCACTTGCAGTTCGTGGAGCAGCATCTGTATGCACCTTTTATTCCTTCACTCAACGATATGGACTTTATCAGAGATTTCAGCTTACCTGGAGCCAGAATACTCTTTAGAGATTTATTTCTCCTACATGTAACCTGTGGATGTGGAGGTAATGTGTCTTTTAGAAAAGGGTCCATCATCAGAGTACTCCAGTGTGACTGTAACATTTTCTTTATTGCTTCATGATCTGTTGAGTAGGTGGTTAGAGAGTTGTATGTATATGTTTGTTCTTTTGTGTCTTTTTCCCCAGAGGTCCTAGTTGTTGGTTGTAGACATGTTTTCTGGTCTAAAAGGCTTGCTTTTAATTTGCTGTTGCGAATGATGGATTCTGAGGAACTGGAGTTCAAAATGTCTGTGGAGAATTATGACATAGTGGGTATAACAGAGACTTGGTTGGACGATCGCTATGACTGGGCAGTCAACATACAGCATTATAGTCTATTCAGGAAGGATCGGACAAAACGGAAAGGGGGAGGAGTTTGTCTTTAAGTAAAGTCCAGTCTGAAGGCCGCACTGTGGGAGGATATATGGGAGGGAAACGATAATGTGGAGTCATTATGGGCAGAAATATATGGAGATAAAAATGTAAAAAATTTGATAGGGGTTTGCTATAATCCACCAAACATAATGGAAGAGGCAGAAGATCAATTACTGAGGCAAATAAACAAGGCAGCAAATCAGAATGAGGTGATAATAATGGGGGACTTTAGCTATCCTGATATAAACTGGGAGACTGAGACCTGTGAATCTCATAAAGGAAACAGGTTTCTGACTATAGCTAAAGACAATTATCTGTCCCAAATGGTGCAGGGCCCAACCAGAGGGGGCGCTCTACTGGACTTAATATTAACCAACAGACCTGACAGAGTAACTAATGTGCAAGTAGAAGGACACCTAGGAAATAATGATCATAATATAATACATTATAACTTGTTCTTCAATAAGGGAATCTCTCAAGGGGCCACAAAAACAATGAACTTCAGGAAGGCAAAGTTCGATCAACTCAGAGAAGCCCTTAACAATATAAAATGTGATAATGTTCTCAAAAACCAGAATACTGACACTAAATGGGAGACTTAAAAATATCTTAAATTCTCACTGTTAGATGTATATACCTAATGGGAATAAAAGGGTCAGAAATAAAAGAAAACCAATATGGATTAATAAGAACGTTAAGGGGGCAATAAATTACAAAAATAAAGCATTTAAACTACTAAAACAGGACGGCAGTGAAGAAGCATTAAAAAGCTATAGAGAAAAATGTAAAAAAAAACTGATAAAATCCGCAAAAATAGAGACAGAAAGACTCATTGCCAAAGAGAGTAAAATTAACCCCAAAATGTTCTTTAACTATATAAATGATAAGGAAGGAATTTTAAACAGGGATCAGGAAAAAGCAAATATATTAAACAAATTCTTCTCCACTGTATTCACTGAGGAAAATGAAATGCCAGGTAATATACAGCGAGATAAGGCAAACGTCCCTGTACAGGTCACCTGTCTAACCCAGGAAGAAGTACAGTGCCGCCTACAAAAAATCTCATAGACAAATCAACAGGTCCAGATGGCATTCACACCCGTGTTCTAAAGGAATTAAGTAATGATATAGACAGACCCCTATTTTTTATATTCAGGAACTCTATAGGGACAGGGACTGTTCCCCAGGACTGGGGCATGGCAAATGTGGTGCCAATATTTAAAAAGGGGTCAAAAAGTGATCCCGGGAATTATAGACCTGTTAGTTTATCCTCCATTGTATGTGAATTGTTTGAGGGTTTTCTAAGGGATGCTATATATCCGGGCTGGGATTATGTATTAAATGGGAGAACACTTGGGACGACTGATGTGGAAAAGGACTTGGGAGTCTTAGTTAATAGTAAATTTAGCTGTAGGGACCAGTGTCGGGCAGCTGCTGCCAAGGCAAGTAAAATCATGGGGTGCATCAATAGGGGCATAGATGCCCACGACAAGGAAATTATTCTACTGCTGTACAAATCACTAGTCAGACCACACATAGAATACTGTGTACAGTACTGGGCACCAGTGTACATGAAAGATATAGGGGAGCTGGAGAGGGTTCAAAGACGGGCAACCAGAGTAATACGGGGAATGGGAGGACTACAGTACCCAGAAAGATTATCAGAATTGGGGTTATTTAGTTTAGAAAAAAGAAGGCTTAGGGATGACCTAATAACTATGTATAAATATATCAGGGGACAGTACAGAGATCTCTCCCATGATCTATTTATACCCAGGACTGTATCTATAACAAGGGGGCATCCTCTATGTCTAGAGGAATGATGGTTTCTACACCAGCACAGACGGGGGTTCTTTACTGTAACAGCAGTGAGACTGTGGAATTCTCTGCCTGAGGAGGTGGTCATGGTGAACTCTGTAAAAGAGTTCAAAAAGGGGCTGGATGCATTTTTGGAGAATAATACCATTACAGGTTATGTATACTAGATTTATAGGGACAGAACGTTAATCCAGGGATTTATTCTGAGGCCATATTTGGAGTCGGGAAGGAATGTTTACCTCGAGTATGAGGGTTTTTTGCCTTCCTCTGGATCAACTCAGTAGGGACTCATTAGGGTTATAGGTTGAACTTGATGGACTCTGGTCTTTTTTCAATCTTATGAACTATTTTACTATGTTACTATTTAGGATACCCCTTTGATCTGAATCTTTCAACTGATATTCTGCCCTGGCTCTGGAAGTCTTCTCTTGACGTGCAGTTACGGCGAATACGTTTGTATTGTCCGTATGGGATGTTTTTAGTCCATTATTCTGAATGGCAGCTTGTATAATCCAAAAAGCTATTCCCATCAACCGTTTTAAAGAAGGTTTTTATCTTTTTGTATTCGTCGTATGACACAACTACATCTAGGAATTCGGCGTGATTCGCATACTGGGTGTGAGTGAACTGTACATTCACATAGTATTGCTATTGAGAGAAGATATGAAGTTTTTCAGGTAGGGGGTATTGCTATCCCAAACGATGAGTATATCGTCAATATATCTCCGATATGCGATGCAATGATGAAATAAAGAATTTTGGTATATGAGTTGCTCTTCAAATGCACCCATGAAGAGGTCAGCGAAACTGGGTGCGAATCGTGTACCCATCGCAGTCCCGTGCTGTCGATATGTGTCCATTGAATTTGAAGAAATTATGTTCCAGTGTGAATTTTATTGCTTCCAGGAGAAAATACTGTTGGGGTTCAGGTAGCTGATTGTCATATTGAAAGTATTTGGAGACTGCTGAAATGTCCAGGTCGTGTTGTATAATGATGTACAGGGATGTGATATCCATTGTTAAAAGTAGTGATCCTTCCATTCCAGATCAATTATGGATGAAATGAAATCGCTGGTATCTCGAGTGTATGACTGTAATTTCTTAACATATTTTTGAAGATTGTGATCTATATATTGAGACAGATTGGATGGGAGGGAGTTAATGCCTGAGATAATTGGGGTTCGGTAGGATGCTTGTGAATCTTTCGTAAGTGATAGGTATACTCTTGTTTGTTCAAGGCTCCATCTTCAAGGCCTTTAACCAAAAGATGTAATAACTCTTCAGCGTAGATGGATGCCGGATTTTTATCCAGGATTATATCAAAAGATTTATCTGATAGGAGGCAATTGGATTTCGCAATATATCGGTCGCGATCCAGAACCACTATTCCTCCTCCTTTGTCCGACGATTTTATCACAATTGTTTCGTCCTCTGCCAATACTTGGAATGTACAGTTCACTCACACCCAGTATGCGAATCACGCCAAATTCCTAGATGTAGTTGTGTCATGCGACGAATACAAAAAGATAAAAACCAAAACCTTCTTTAAAACGGTCGATGGGAACAGCTATTTGGATTATAGAAGCTGCCATTCAGAAAAATGGACTAAAAACATCCCATACGGACAATACAAACGTATTCGGCGTAACTGCACGTCAAGAGAAGACTTCCAGAGCCAGAGCAGAATATTAGAGGAAAGATTCAGATCAAAGGTGTATCCAAAATTCATCATTCTCAACAGCAAATTAAAAGCAAGCCTTTTAGACCAGAAAACATGTCTACAACCAACAACTAGGACCTCTGGAGAAAAAGACACAAAAGAACAAACCTATACATACAACGTTCTAACCACCTACTCCACAGATCATGAAGCAATAAAGAAAACTTTACAGTCACACTGGAGTACTCTGATGATGGACCCTTTTCTAAAAGACACATTACCTCCACATCCACAGGTTACATGTAGGAGAAATAAATCTCTAAAGAGTATTCTGGCTCCAGGTAAGCTAAAAGCTCCAAAAAGTCCATATCGTTGAGTGAAGGAATAAAAGGTGCATACAGATGCTGCTTCACGAACTGCAAGTGCTGCCTGAATATGCGAAATCAGTATAAAGAGTTTGGATCCAAAATCACCAGAGAGACATACAAAATCAAAACCATGATGTTATGCAAATCATCGTATGTCATTTACCTGCTAGAATGTACCTGTGGCATCCAATATGTGGGACCCAAACCCCGAGCTCCCGGCTCAATAAACATTGTTTTAATGTAAAAACAGGCTATCCCCTGCATAGCGTATCCCGGCAGGCCTCCATTCAGCACAAATGTGATTTTTCCCAGTTCAAAGTACTGCCTATAGAGCATATCCCAGTGACCTGCCACCGACCACTGGGGTACAGTATAGAGTTCCAATGCCAGTGGAACAAAGAGGAGGAGGGCAGTGCTTGCGCATGACATAGGTGAGTAGTACCCCGCTGGGCTAATAATTTATTGGGGGGAGCAGAACAGCGCTGGCGGGTCACATATGATTAGTTCCCCGATGTGGGGACAGCGCAGCGCTGGGCTGATAATTCATTCATTCCCAAGGGGGAGGGGCCCAACCGGTATTTCAGTATGCGAAAAACTCTTATTGTGCAGCACAAAAATGTAGGTATTCGGTATGAACTGGTATACCGCCCAGCCCGACTAGACGGGTCTATACAGATGGCGATTGGCCAGTATTCATGTTTCACACACATCCCGGGTGAAACAACAATTGGCTGGCCTCCGACCACGTGACTAGACTAAGTTCAAGTAGACTCACACAGTGCCACTGATGACGCCATTTGAGAACAAGCATCTTAATTGGTCGCTCGTTTTTCATGAATGAAACAGCGGGCAATTCAAAACATAATACGGAATACAACACATCCAAGCCTCGGCTTCATTCCTAAATATCCCAGCCTCGTTTGGCTTTACAGAATGACCTTAGACATGTCCTTCTATATTATTATTTTCGGAGCTCCCCAGACCTGGTCTTCTTTTTTACTTTATAGCTAGTGCCTGTTGTAGGTTCTTTTCTCCTTTTTTATTTCTTGTTATATAGGTGGGGGCTCAGGAGCATGGCTCTACCTGTTCCCCCATATGCGGCTAAGGGGCACGGGGCATAGAGTAAACACCATTAACCCCTTCCTGCAACAGCCAGCGCCTGTGGTTGCACCTTGGGTCCAGGTCCCCCTACCTTCCCTGCTCCTCCTGCTGTCTCAGCCTGACATGATGGTGATGACAAATAGCTCGCTGAAGACATCTTCGGTAAATATGGTTGGTCACTGGGTGAGTATGTTCCCCCCCTCCCCCTTCTTCTTCCTTCTTTGCTTTAGGGGGCCCCTTATATCTGGGGCCCCAGGGGGATTTTTCATAAATTTTTTACAAATCATTATTATTATGTGGGGCAGGGATACGGGCTCCGGTCTCTATATTGCGGTGTCGGGACTACGGGGACCATGGGGCAGGTCTTCTTTCCCCTCCCCCTTCGCCATCCATCCCAGACACTGCTTACTCACTTTCAATCTGCTCCAGCGCACCAAGCGCAGCGCTTGTCAGCTGGGCTGCGTTCGCGCGGCCGGCTCCTCAGTTTGCTTTCGTTTTCGTCCACTTCTCAGGTAAGTCGCGCGGCGGGCAAGAAATTAATTGAGGCTGCGGCCAGGTCCGGTACTTAACTCTGCCCACTCTTCGCATTCGGGTCCGCTCCTCCTGCTTCCGGCCTATAGTCTATCGGCGTGCGCACCAGGGGTCACTGATTCTCCTATCAGCTCGATGCGCGCGCTTCTGGGGGTCAGCTTCTGTTCTCCTCCCTCTCCTCCCCCCAATGGGGTCCATCTGAGTGTGGAGTCCACCCCCCCGGTTGGTGCAGCCTGCTTCTCTCCTCCCTCCCTCCTTCCTCTGCAGGCCATTTCACCTCAGCCGCTGCCTGCCTCTTCACACAGGACAGCTACAGCCTGCTTCGTAGCTCCAGCTGCGGGACACAGGACCTGGGTGAGATTGCTCTAATTTAGTTGCTGACTGCTTCTTTACTAGCACTTATGTCCGACCCCAGACCCGAACCTGCCCCCAGACTGGTGGCCACAGCCTTAGTCACCTACTACTCTTGCGTGGGCTGCAAGGCCAAAATGCCCAGTGGTTCAACTGAATCTACCTGTTCCACCACGCGCTCCATCCCTTCTGTGTCTGTCCCTCAGGATGTTCCCCTGGAACGCACGGTGTCCGCCCCTCCCCCAGATTGTGTTTCTTCCCTTTCTCAGTCTATCTCTGACCTGGCTAGGGTCTCCAGATCAGTGGCCTTTGCTTTGGAGCGCTCTTCCCTGCGCACGACCCCCAGGCAGTCCCGCTCAGTCTCTCCTGACCCCCACTTCCTGCGCTCTCACAAGCACCCTAAAGTGATTTTGTCAGGCTCTTCTCCAGAGGCTCTTGCTGTAGATCTCGCTCCTCTTCCCCAGCTCGCCGGCAGCGCCCCCACTCTAGGGGCCACTCCCCTGGTGATCATCCCAGGTCCCCGACTCCTTGTTCTAGGTCTAACACACCTCAGTCTAAGGCTACCACCGCACGCTCCCACTCTCCAGGGGAAGTAGGGGATGACAGGACGGAATCCACCTCGGATCATGAGGACCACTCTGCCATGTCTGATATGATGGACAGCTGGTTGTCAGCCATCAGGGACACGTTTCATCTGGGGGACTCAAGAACTTCGGATCCTGATCCGGAAGTTTCTTTTTGCTGCTCTCTGCTTTCCCCCAAGGCTTTCAGTTCTCATGCCTAATTTGACGCCTTGTTGTACGCGGCTTGGAAGAATCCGGACAAACGATTCCAGGGAACCAAGAAGATTCAAGCTCCGTTTCCCTTTCCTCCGGATCTGATTTCCAAGTGGACGGCGCCACCTGCAGTTGATCTTCCAGTTTCTGATCTTTCCAAATCCACTACCCTGCCTCTGGCAGAGGCAGTATCCCTTAAGGATCCTGCGGACAAGAAGATCGAGAACTTGGCAAAACTTGCCTTTGAAGCAGCAGGTTTGTCCTTGCTACCCACCTTTGCATTGGCCAAGGCAGTTTCGGTTTGGGCTTCTCAGCTACAGCTGGGCATCCTGTCAGGCGCACCTCAGGAGGGCTTGGCTGATCTCGCTTGACATCTTTCTCAGGCCAGAGACTTTCTCTGTTCAGTGGCCTTGGAGTGAGCTCGATGCACGGCCTTTGCCTTGGGAAATTTTGGTTGCGATTTGTCGCTCCATGTGGCTGAAGGTCCGGGACATCATATCCGATGCTTACCGGATAGAGTTTGCCTCCCTTCCGATCCCGCCCTCCTCATTCCCCTTCTTTGGCAGCTGCCTTTCAGGTCGCTTAAAGTACCCTTCTCGCTCAGGGAGTGATTGTGCCAGTTCCTCCAGGGGAGCATTTTTCGGGGTTCTACTCGCATCTCTGCAAGAAAGAGGGCTCTGCCTGCCCCATTTTGGACCTCAAGCTATTCAACCACCATTTGCGGCTATGTAATTTTCACATGGAGTCCCTCCACTCCATGGTGGCATCCATGGATCAGGGGGGAGTTCCTTTCTTCAGTGGATATCCAGCACATCCCCATTTTCCCCGCCCATCAGTGTTTCCTCCGCTTCGCTGTCCCTGCGGGTCACTTTCAGTTCGTGGCCCTTCCTTTTGGCCTAGCTACAGCTCCCAGGATTTTCACCAAAGTCATGGTGGCGGTGATTGCCATCCTTTGGGCCAGGGGGATCTTGGTCCTCCCTTACCTGGATGATCTTTTGATCAAAGCGCCGTCCTGGTCCCAAAAGATGGAGAGCCTTCATCTCATGGTACAGACTCTGTCCGCCTTCGGTTGGGTGATCAACCAGGAAGAGTCCAACCTGTCTCTCCCAGTCTCTTGTCTTTCTGGGTCTCCTTTTCGACACTGCAGCTGCCTGTGTTCGTCTTCCATTAAACAAGCGGCGCTCCCTGCAGGATGGTGTCCGATAGTGGCGGCCGTGGAGGCGGTCTCTTTTGCCCATTTCTGCTATCGTCCCCTCCAGCCGCCATCTTGGCCCAGTGGGACAAGTCGCTATCTACTCTGGATCACCGGATTCTTCTGCCCCCCCTCCCCGTTCGTCGGTCCCTTCTGTGGTGGCTCCACTTTCCCCTCCTTCTCCAGGGGCGGTCGTTTCTTCCCCTCCACTGGCAGGTCGTCACGACTGATGTGAGTATCCAGGGTTGGGGGTGTGTTTCAGGACCTAATGGTCCAGGGTCGCTGGTCCCCTCAGGAGGCTCACCTTCCCATCAATCTTTTGGAGCTCCATGCCATCTTTCTTTCCTCCTCCACTGGGAGATCCTCCTATGGGGTCGTCCGGTTCGTGTCCAATCGGACAACTCCACGGCTGTGGCATATATCAATCGCCAGGGCAGCACGCACAGTCGCTCGGCGATGGAGGAGGTCTCCAAGATTCTGCTCTGGGCCAAGACTCGAATTCCCACCATTCCAGGTGTGGAGAATTGGGAAGCGGACTTTCTCAGCCGCTCCTCTGCGGATCCGGGGGAGTTGTCTCTCCATCAGGAGGCGTTTGCGCAGATCTACGATCTTTGGGGGACCCCGGACTTGGATCTCTTTGCATCTCGCCACAACAGACAAGTTCCTTGCTTTGCCCTCTGGCTCTGGTGGTGGACGCACTTGTCTTCCTGTGGTCGTCCTCCCCTCTCCCTTACCTCTTTCCTCCTCTCCTGCCCAGAGTTCTGAGGAAACTCAAGGCGGAGGGTGTTCCTGCCAGTCTGGTGGCTCCAGACTGATCCAGGCGCGCGTGGTACGCCGACATAATTCGGCTGGTTGGCGACGTACAACTGTGTCTTCCAGTTTGCCCCGAACTGCTCTCCCAGGGTCTTCTCTGCCACCTCAGTTTACTGTCTCTGCATTTGACGGCGTGGCAGTTGAAACCACGGTTTTGAGAGCTCAGGGGGGTTTACTTCTGGGGTGACTCGCACCATGCTTTGGACTTGGAAGCCTTCCTCCGCTAGGATTTACCACCGCACTTGGCGGGCTTATTTCCGGTGGTGTGAGGCTCAGTCTGTCTCCCTGGTCGTTTTTTCCTTTCCGTGCCTTCTTGCTTTTTTGCAACCCGATCTGGATCAGAGCTTGGCACTCAGCTCTCTTAAAGGTCAAGTGTCTGCTCTTTCTGTTTCAGCAGCCGTTGGCTTCAAATTCTCGCATTCGAGCCTTCCTGCAGGGCGTGGCCCATGTGGCGCCGCCTTTTAGGTCTACCACTCCTCCTTGGGATCTCAACCTGGTGCTTAGAACTTTGAGGGAGGCTCCTTTCGGAACTCTCCGGGATGCCTCTCTTCGCATCTTTTCGTGAAACGTCGCCTTCACTAAATTCTACCAGGTGTACACATTTTGCGTCAGCTGATGCTGGTTTGTGTCGCAAAGTGTTGCAGGTGGCAGTGGCTCTGCTTAATTCTGAGTTGGGTATTTTTCCTACCCAGAGGACTGCTTTGGTACGTCCCACGGTCTCTGTGTCCCCCAATGGAGCCGACCGAGAAAAGTAGTTTTTTTATGCTTACCGTAAAATCTCTTTCTCATAGGATCCATTGGGGGACACAGCACCCACCCATTGTGTTTGTTGCTGTGGTTCGGTTTTCTGTCCGAAGGGTTGTTTTTGGTTCCTTTTTTTGTCTGGTTCCCTCGGACACCTGCTGGTTTCTTTCTCTGTCGGTCCTCTCCTACTGCTTTGGGACTAAACTGATTAGCTCAGGGTCAGTAGGCGGGGTATATCCTGCCAGGAGGGGCGACTTTCATTTGTATGCCTAGTGTCAGCCTCCTAGTGGCAGCAAGATATACCGACTGTCTCTGTGTTCCCCAATGGATCCTCTAAGAAAGAGATTTTATGGTAAGCCATGGAGCAAACATCTATCTTGACATACATCAGTAACAAAACACTTCAGAGCACCTGTTTTGTGTCGCACGTTTCATTATTTATACATTGATAGTGCTCTATATTGTATCTTTTATCCTGGTTTATTAAAGGTTAAGATTTAAATTGTTATTTCTGATCAGAGGTACCATTGAAATATTAATTTTAATTCCAACGTAAAAAATTGAATTCATCTTCCTTTTTAGAGACCTAGTGTACCAGCTGGTTTTTAGATAAATGTTTGTATAAAATACCGGTGACCACAAATATACTGTCTGTTGTTTTTTTATTTTGCCTTTGGCTTCTCTTATTTCAACTAAAACCAATGCCCTTTGATATTATGGTATTACACATGACGGAGCCATGGATGTCATTCTCATTAATGTCTTAGTACCTATGTTTGTGTTTTTTATTTTATGGCTGTGTTTCTTGTCATTTATTTTGCGTGGCGTATCGGTATATACAGTATCTCACAACATTTAGCAGTACTGTAACCTGCACGGAATTCACTTTGATTTGCACTATAAACCTCCGTAATTGAGACACTAATACAGATTAGCATAATTGTTCGGCAGGCTTGCTATTGTTATTGGCTTGTAAGGTATAAGTGATATGGAATAAAGGCCCTCTATATGTTTTCTTCTGGCCGTGTTTCTTATTAATTTCCCTCCATCACTGTCTTTATTGCTCTTCCCATTACCCGGCAATCTTTTCTTCCCATTTCCTATACTTCATTATCATTATCCCCTTCTCACTCCATTGCACTACACTGCTTCTCACAATCATGTCATCTTGTGCTTTTCATCTGCTCCCCTGCTTTATGTCCTCACCATCAACCCCATTATGATTTCTCCTCCTTCATACTGGGCTCCTATACATTAGGTCCTGGATAGTCTTCTTTAAGTGTCCTCTTTTCCCCATCACAACCCATTCACACACATGGATGGTTTATAAAAAGATGGGTAATTTTGTGAATTACATTAAGACCTGTAACAGCTTCAGTGTCCTACATTTTCTTTGATTAAAAGTATGGGAATTAGTGGTTTAATGTCACATTCAGGTAGACGCTGGGCATTTTTAATACATTTGGAAGATGAAAAGTTACATTTCCCAAAGGCACTGCTGTAGCTGGAGTTCTGTTATAGCAGGGTTTCCCAGTTAGTGTGCCTTCAGCTGTTGCAGAACTACAACTCCCAGCATGGGAGTTGTAGTTCTGCAACAGCTGGAGACACACTGGTTGGTAAACGCTGTTATAGAGACCATCTGATATGCAGAAACTTGGAGGGACAGTGATATATACATAATGGGGGGGGGGGGGGATTCATCAATACCTGTGCTGTGGAAAAGTTGACTAGTTGCTCAGATTGCTTATGGGCAACTGGTCGACTTTTCCTGTTTTGATAAATCTCCCCTAATGTGCTAATAACGACTGGTTTATCACAAAGACCCCTCTTTAATCTGAGACCGAAATCAGCTGATCGCCATAGGGCAGCTTCCAACCCCCTGAAAGCTGTTGATTTTGTGTAGAAGCCGCTGCAAGGGAAACATGGTAGTACATGACACTATGGAAGACTTGAGTCAAAGACAAAGCTGCTGCTCGTCAACTACTCTTCACTCAGGCTTAAAGGGGTACTCCAGGGAAGTATTTATATAAAAAAAAAAAAGATCCGAAGCCACAACACTACCTGGATAGGTTCACTGTAAAACATCCTGCCTGATATGCATGGCTCCTGTCTAATCTGGCTGCATAATATCTTTTGCCACCCTTCCCTCCCCTTGCTGAGCAGCAGAGAGGTTCGGTGTCTGATTGGATAAGGCTGTACATACCTCCCAGTTCTCAGCACTAAAGAGAGCATGACTCATCAGTGCAGGGCAGAAACCACATGGTTTGTGCCTCTCAGGAGGGTGGGGGCTGCTTTTAGAGAGGGGTTTGGACAGAGATAGAGTGGATGGCTGGATGATGTAGTTCCCTCACTTCATGCATGTAAGTGACAAACAAAGAGGAGAAACTGCTCTATATAGCTAATGAATAATATTTAGACAAATAAATAGGTTGATGAGAGGGGAAAACATTCTGCAACAAGCTTTGCAGAATGGAATTTGAGCAGAATTGCAGGTTTTTGGTCATGTGAACATAGCCTAAGGCTGTGTTGACATATAATTATTGAATGCAAACCGGAAATAGGAAACATCTCAGTCTTTCTTTCATACATGTACTCTATTTTTTTTATTCTGTTTCTGGTTTTGTAATCAATAATTGCAAGCAAAAACCTGAACGTGTGAACACTTCCTGAAGAAGATGTATGTGATTAGAGACACATATCTGCTTTCTTCCATAAACTGCTCCTTTCTTGTTGATGTCTGGTATTGCGACTCCCATTCACTTTTGCAGTAGTTAAGTAAGTTCTCTTGATTTAAAGGCAAAGTGCCATCGTGGTGAACAGAGTTGCATCTTTGTTTCAGGCTGCACTGCCTTTGGGTGGATGACATTACAGGGCAAGAAGAGCAGTGGAACAGACTTGCACAGTAAGACGGCTTCAACAGTAGGGATAAGTAGAGAACACGCAAAAGTCTTCAATTACGGACGCATCTATGGAGCAGGACAGCCTTTTGCAGAGCGGCTGCTAATGCAGTTTAATCATCGTCTCACCCAAGAACAGGCAGCTGAAAAAGCCAAGCAGATGTACGCAGTGACAAAGGGAGTCCGGAGGTTGGTAATATTATGTACTTCTTTAAATACCATGGGGCACAAAACAAAAAAAGAGTCCAAAGATGTCCAATTTGGTGCTTATGGCACTTACTATAAAATATATTGTCTACCTTGTCATATGCTGTGGTGAACTGGCAGACTATAGATGCCTTTTTTTTCCTGCCCTGTTGCTGCTCTCTATTTAGAAGACATCATGAATGTGGCCAGCAGGTGGCAGCATCACACAATGAAGCTGCTTCCTGCTTATGTCAAGAGACAGCAGATAAGTGGTCAATCCAAGCAGGTAAAGGGGAAATGTGGCAGTGTCGTACCTTGGGGGACATAATGCTGTGAAACCCTCAAATAGTCAAGCACTGCATATGATGCCTCCATGAATGATGTTCAGATCTTACAAGGCTTTATGTAACTTTAGTGAAGAACTACAGTGATCCCTCAACATACGATGGTAATTCGTTCCAAACGACCCATCGTTTGTGGAATCCATCGTATGTTGAGGGATCCGTGAAATGTAAAGTATAGGAAGCTGTACTTACCTGTCCCCGCCGCTCCGCACCAGGTCCTCACCGCTCCCGATGCTGTCCCAGGGGCTCCCGATGCTGTCCCGCTGCTCCGGTGTCTTCTTCGCGATCCTCCGGTGTCTTGCGCATCTTCTTCAGGGTCCGGGCCTCGCTTTCTGGTGACGTTATTACACTGCTGCGCCGGCGCGACGTGCGCACTGACGTAATAACGACGCCGGAAAGCGAGGCCCGGACCCTGGAGAAGATGCGCAAGACACCGGAGGATCGCAAAGTGGACCCGGAGCAGCGGGAATAGGTAAGTGAACCTGCTGGGGCACATTACACTGCTATCCCACAGCAGCTTTCGGATAGCAGTTAATGCGATGGCCCCGACATATAAAAGCATCGTATGTCAATGCTGACATCGACATGCGATGGCCTCTGAGAGGCCATCGTATGTCGATTTTATCATATGTCGGGGCCATCGTAGGTCGGGGGGTTACTGTATAATGCTCTGACTGTGATATTGTATTTGGCTATTCTAGGTATATCTTATCTGAAGATGCAGAATGGCTGGTAGAACAGCTTGGAATCTCAGTTGAGAGAGGAGAAGAAAACTCTGTGAGCTTGGGGGATGTGAGAAAGATTCAAAAACATGCATCAATAAAGTAAGATGCCTATCCTGGTCCTATCCTGGAATATACATGAATGTGTGTCTGTCTCTAGACAAAAATAAAACATGATAAGTAAAGGTGCACTATTACATGTCATATAACTTGTCAGGATAAGACAGTATAGTAAGGGCATGGTTCACATAGGCATTAAAGGGGTACTCCGGTGGAAAACTTTTTTTCTCTTATTTAAATCAACTGGTGCCAGAATGTTAAACAGATTTGTACATTACTTCTATTAAAAAATCTTAATCCTTCCAGTACTTATTAGCGGCTGAATACTACAGAAGAAATTATTTTCTTTTTGGAACACAGAGCTCTCTGCTGACATCTCTGTCCATTTTAAGAACTGTAGGAGAAAATCCCCATAGCAAACATATGCTGCTCTGGTCAGTTCCTAAAATGGACAGAGATGTCAGCAGAGAGCACTGTGCTCATAATTCAGCAGAGAGCACTGTGTTCCAAAAAGAAAAGTTTTCCACGGGAGTACCCCTTTAAATGCATGGTTTTTGAGGTGGAAACTGCACCGAAAAAAAGAAAAACTTTTCTCATTAACTTCAAAGTAAACTTTCTCATTAACTTCAAAGTAAACTGTGCAAAAAATGAAATCAATAAGAGCTTCAGGACAGGCCTGTCCATGGCTTGGAGAAAGCTGTAGTGCCGCACAAAGGCAAAAACATATCTTAACTCTCTCTCTATAGATATCTATATACAGTGGTCCTTCAAGTTAAAATATTAATTGGTTCCAGGACGACCATTGTATGTTGAGACCATTGTATGTTGAGACCAGAACTCTATGGAAACCTGGTAATTGGTTCTGAAGCCACCAAAATGTCATCCAAAAACAGGAAAAGGTGAAGATTAAAGATAAAGAAGTAGATAATATAGATAAAGCAAATCCTTACATATAAAAGTAATAAAGATCTGCTGGGAGCTGTTATCACTGTCTATGTCAGTGTTTCCCAACCAGGGTTCCTCCAGCTGTTGCAAAACTACAACTCCCAGCATGCTGGGAGTTGTAGTTTTGCAACAGCTGGAGGCACCCTGGTTGGGAAACAATGGTTTATGTAGAGAACAGGAGCTTCTTCAGGGTCCTATACAGTACACAGTGCCCCAAAAGGAGCCGCCCTTACTTGGTGTCCAAAGGAGCAGCTAACCCTGGCACAGGTAAGGAGTAGTACAGAACTTGTAATTCCTCCCTGTACTGTAGGGGGCGCTACCAGACAGCCAGTCAGTGCATACACTTCAGTAATAGAGGTGATTTACCAGTAAACTGCCTATTCTGATTGGTCAGTTCCTCCAGTTGTGACATGTCTCACAGATCTGGACTGTCCATAGCATTGTATGTTGAGTCAGGTTTCAAGTTACGATGGTCCAGAAAAAAACATTGTATGTTGAAACTATTGTATGTTGAGGCCATTGTAAGTTGAGGGATCACTGTGTGTATATATATATATATATATATATATATATATATATATAATATCAGACAAACAATAGGACAGTGTGGAGTCGGCAACTACTTGTATAGCATGGAAACGGTTGGTAAGATGCAATTATAGAGGCTGGATTAAAACTGCTGATTGGAGGTGCTCTGCTCAAATAGATCTCAGGTCCTTGATTAGTATCTCGGAATCCCGAATGTGCAACAATCAAATGAGAATATGTAGGAGCGGCAACTCACCGGTTTTGCTGTGTAAAATCTTCAATGCTTTATTTCCTTCATGTTAAAATCAAATACACGATAGCATGATGGGGAGAGGGAGGACGGCTTTGCGCACACCCAGCGCTTCGTTAGGCTCCAATGATTGTTGCATATATATATATATATATATATATATATATATATATATATATAGACATTTATCATTGGCTTTACATCACTTTGTTTTAAATGTCCCTGCAAATTTGGCGCAATTGCATTTTTGCACAATTTTTGGTAGAATATCTTTCAAAGTTGTCTACTGTGCACCGTACCTTACTTTTTGCAGTGGAGCAGTATTTATTATTTGTGCAAACTAAATTTTAGAAGCACTTTTTTTTGCACATATCTACACCACCTAATAGGACATGTACAAAAGTGTCAGATGCCAGAGCACAAAGCTTAAACCCTCTCTGCAGCCAAGTCCTGTGCACCTTTTTGGTAAATTTTTAGCAATTGTGCAAACAATACACCAAGCAAATAGGGGTCAAATCTTTACTACCTTACACCAACATTGATAAATGTCCCCCTATGGGTCTGGCTGCCTTTCCCCTGTCATTCCATAGTCTTTGAGGGAGTGGACAGTAGTCTGTCACCTGAATAGTGTTGGAGATTCCTCAAATGTGTTGCAGCTGCCATAAAGCACATACACTCTGCTCTACTTTCTAAACAGACAATACAGGGGGAATTGTGTGCCTCTTCTATGGAAGTTTTTAAAAATACAAAATATCATTTTTTAAACAAAAAAATAACATCTCTCTAGAATAATTCATATACTGCTGTGAATGGTGAAAAAAGATACTTACCTACAACTGGTCCTCTTCAGCTTGCTTGGTAGCTACTTCCGGTCACCTACTGCTCCTCTCTTATGCCTGCTTCTGAGACGGGACACCTCTGCAGCCAGTGATTGGCTGAGTGGGTAGGTCCTGCTCTGACCTCTCATCTTGAAAGCAGGAAGGAGCCATAGCAGGAGCTGTGGGGGACTGGGAGAAGATAAGTATAATTTATTTTAAAAAATTATTTTTTCAAATGCCCCGGCATCATATGAATAATTTTGAAATACTGGAATACCCCTCTAAGGGGGTACTCCGCTGCCCCAGCATTCTGAACATTTTGTTCCAAATGCCTGGAGCGAGCGGCGGGGGTCGTAATGTCACATCACGCCCCCTCAATGCACGTCTATGGGAGGGGTCGTGGCAGCCACCACACCCCCTCCCATAGACTTGCATTGAGGTGGCATCACAAGGGGCATGGCCATGATGTCATGTGCCCTGCCGTCCGCACACAGTGTTCTAAACAAACGCTGGGTGCTGCACAGAGATCAAGGGGGTCCCAGCTGCGGAGAAATCCCATATTCATTGGATAGAGGATGAGATGTCCAGGTGCAGAGAACCCCTTTAAAGGGGTTATCCAGGAATAGAAATACAGAACGGATTTCTTCCAAAAATACCACCACCCTTGCCCTCAGGTATTTAAAAATTTTGAAAAACAGAAAATGTTTCTCTAATAAACATCTTATCCCTATTACATATAAGCCTCTATGTCTCTATTCTGCTTCTCTGTGCTGAAGTTTTAATTTTCTCAATAACAGCTCTAGAAGGAAGTGGAACTTAATAAGTCGGAAAATTTGGACGGGAGGTACAGAGTCACAAATGTTTAACAAACTGGAGAGCATAGCCATGAGTCCTACCCCCAGTACTCCTGTCCTAGGATGTCGCATCAGCAGAGCACTGGAACCTGCGGCTGTAAAAGGAGAGGTAATCAATCACAATACTGCTTACTAAGGAATAAATGATAATTAAAAGTAAATTAAAAAATATGAACACCCTCACTGTTTTGATGGTTGCTGCATTTTCTGCAGCATAGAAACATAGAATGTGTCGGCAGATAAGAACCATTTGGCCCATCTAGTCTGCCCAATAATCCCCACTATTGATGTCAGACTTACTGGCCTATAGTTGCTTGATTCCTCCCTACTACCTTTCTTGTGAATGGGCACGACATTTGCTAATTTCCAATCTTCCGGGATGACTCCTGTTACCAGTGATTGGTTAAATAAATCTGATCTGTTAACGGTTTTGCTAGTTCACCACTAAGCTCTTTTAATAATTTTGGGTGTATCCCATCAGGAACAAACTGTCTTGTAGAGAACACAAGTTACTCTCCTTTTGATTTGTTCCATATTAAACTGATGGACAGCAAAGCGGTGTGACTTGGCACCAAGGGTGGATCTTAGGGTTGCGACCGTAGTTTATTTTTTTTAATTGATTAGTCGGCCGATTATTGTTTCGATTTCGGAGTTAGATTAGGGAGGGAGTCAATGAGGGGAGGGGATGCATTGTGTGTTAAGAGAAAGTTTGTGGGGTCGGCTAGATGCTGAGCTTTGCGGAGGTTGAATGGAGGAGCTTTTTATTATATTTAAATGCGTATAATTATTTTTAACCCCTTGAGGACCACAGGTTTTTCCGTTTTTGCATTTTCGTTTTTTTCGTCATCACCTTTGAAAAATCATAACTTTTTCAATTTTGAACCTACAGACTCATATGAGGTGTAGTAACAAAGACAGAAACGAGCGGCACCGCTAGCAACTCTAGGGTCTAATATTACAAAGGATACACACTGGAGGTATACATCAGACAGGTGTACTCGTACAGGCGGGTCCCATCAGTGGTGCTAGGTGAAACAGACAAAAGTCAAAGTATAGCATAACAAGAAACAAATGCACACCTGCACTCACCGCTAGGGTACCGCAACTCCGGCCTCAATTGTCCTGTGCCTCCAAACTAACGACCGGGCATTTCAGACGTGGAGCGCTCAGAAAAGGCGACTGCCGGCGGTTTCACGCAATCACTGCGCTTCATCCGGCCTCGTTTACGTCATTGCGCCGTGCTACCTAAAATAGTGCACCTGCTGTGATCATGTGACCAAAGATGACGTCAGCCACAAACATAAAGGTAAGAAAATAATACAAATAATAATAACTCCCTATTACCAAACTAACCTAAGCTTCCTGGTTAAACTATACTAACACTAAATTCTAAGAAAGGTGACAATCTATCCAATCTATCATTGAGCTCCAAAGGGCCCTGCGCATCCAGTGTTAAAATCCAATGCGCCTCAGCTCGCAGCAAAGCTGGTACCTACTCCCTAAGGTGCATAAGTCCCGCACCCACCCCCCTGGGCGACCCATAGTTGCGGGGGTGGGTTCCGTGACTGAACACCTTTCCAAGTTTGTGGATTGGGTGCTGAGACCACTACTTAATGAGATGCCCTCCTATCTCAAGGATACTGGGGATGTCCTAAAATTTGTAGAGGACTTTCAATGGTCTGATGAATACTCTCTGGCCTCTATTGATGTGGAGGCGCTGTATACCCGCATACCTTACATTGCGGGTATACAGGCTATCACGGGATACTGTCTCAAACTGATAAGTCAAGAGAATTTGTGGAGTTTATTTGTGAGGCCCTGAAATTTATCTTAGATAATAACATCTTCCAATATGAAAATCAATTCTATAGGCAATGCAATGGGACGGCCATGGGGAGTCCCGCCTCATGCTCGTATGCAAATCTTTTTTTTGTCAATTTTTGAGAAACTGTACGTTTACAACTCCAGTAACCCCTTTGTGAGGTATATAAAAGCATACTGGAGAGATATGGACGATGTCCTGAATGTCTGGAGTGATACGAAGGAGAAATTTGAAGAGTTTGTGCAAAATCTGAACTCAACCAACACAATGAATATGTTATTTACGAGTACTTTTGGTGGAAATAGTTTGGAATTTTTGGACCTGAGGCTGATAGTCAAGAATGGGACTTTATTCACACAAGGTTTCAGAAAAGAGATTGCTAAAAATGCAATTTTGCATTACGACAGCTCACATCCAGCGCAAGTAAAGGATGCGATTCCATACAGCCAATTTTTGAGGCTTAGAACAAACAATAGTGATATTCAGGATTTTGACAATCAAGCGGGAGAACTAGCCTCTAGACTTTCTAGAAGGGGGTACCCCGATAGAGTCATCCAAAAAGGTTACAAAAGAGCTTATCCCCTGGATAGAAGGAAACTATTGTATAAAGAGAAACAGAAGAAGAATGTTTTACAGAGAGAGGACAAACGTTACGTGTTCTCCTTTAAGAATGGCCCCATGAATGAAACAATAAGATCCGCACTTCTCAAGAACTGGTATCTCCTGGCTGCGGACCCGGACATTGCAGCGGCAAGAAACAAACCAATAGTGACCTTTAAAAAGAACCGGACTGTCCAGGATTTGATTAAAAAAGACAGGCTGAATCATTCTAAAGATAAAAAACAGGAAAATTGGCTCACTAAGAATTTTCCACATGGAAATAAGAAGTGTGGCTCATGTGCTTTCTGCAAGTATAATGCTAATTCTACTGGAGGTATATTGGGAGGTACCAATTTTTCTGTTAAAGAGTTAATTACATGTCGCTGCTCCTTTGTTGTATATTTCATCATGTGTGAATGCAAGTTGTTCTATATTGGAAAGACAGAACGTCAGCTGAGAGTGCGTTTCCGTGAACACCTGTGTTCTGTAAGGAAAGGAGGAGGTTCTCCCCTGTTTGTGAATCACATGCATGAAGTACACAAGGGAAACTGTGATAGTTTAAAATTTGGGGGCCTGATGCATATTGACAAAGGTCCGAGAAGAATGGATAGGAAGCGAGCTTTGCTGCGAGCTGAGGCTCATTGGATTTTAACACTGGATGCGCAGGGCCCTTTGGGGCTCAATGATAGATTGGATTTGTCACCTTTCTTATAATTTAGTGTTAGTATAGTTTAACCAGGAAGCTTAGGTTAGTTTGGTAATAGGGAGTTATTATTATTTGTATTATTTCCTTACCTTTATGTTTGTGGCTGACGTCATCTTTGGTCACATGATCACAGCAGGTGCACTATTTTAGGTAGCACGGCGCGATGACGTAAACGAGGCCGGATGAAGCGCATAGTGATTGCGTGAAACCGCCGGCAGTCGCCTTTTCTGAGCGCTCCACGTCTGATATGCCCGGTCGTTAGTTTGGAGGCACAGGACGATTGAGGCCGGAGTTGCGGTACCCTAGCGGTGAGTGCAGGTGTGCATTTGTTATGATAGACTCATATGAGGGCTTATTTTATGTGCCACCAATTTTACTTTGTAATTACATCAAACATTTCACCACAAAATTTACAGCGAAATTTGTGGGTCAAAATTGGGAATAAAATGTCATTTTGTAACTTTTGGGGTCTTCCAATTCTACGCAGTTTACTCGGTAAAAATGACACCATATATTTATTCTGTAGGGCCATACGCTTACAATGATACCCAATTTATATAGGTTTTTATTTATTTCATTACTTAAAGGGGTAGTCCACTGGTGAAAAACTTATCCCCTATCCTAAGGATAGGGGATAAGTTTGAGATTGCGGGGGGTCCGACCGCTGGGGCCCCCTGCGATCTCTCTGTACGGGGCCCCGGCTCTCGGCCCAGATAGCGGGTGTCGACCCCCGCACGAAGCGGCGGCCGACACGCCCCCTCAATACATCTCAATGGCAGAGCCGGAGATTGCCGAAGGCAGCGCTTCGGCTCTGCCATAGAGTTGTATTGAGGGGGCGTGTCGGCCGCCGCCTCGTGCGGAGGTCGACACGCCCCCTTCCCGCGGGCTGTCGGGGCTCCGTACAGGAGATCGCAGGGGACCCCAGCGGTCGGACCCCCCGCGATCTGCAACTTATCCCCTATCCTTAGGATAGGGGATAAGTTGCTCACCACTGAGTCACCACTGGATATCTCCTTTAAAAAAAAAATCTATAACTACATGCACCAAAATTAGTATGTTTTAAAATTGTCCTCTTCCGACCCTTATAAAGTTTTTATTTTTCTGTATACAGTGCGGTATGAGGGCTCATTTTTTGCACTATGATCTGAAGTTTTCATCAGTACCATTTATGTTTTGATGGGACTTTTTGATCGTTTTTATACATTTTTTTTTTAAGAGTATACAAAGTGACCAAAAATACGCAATTTTGGACTTTGGTATTTTTTTTACGTATACGCCATTGGCCGTGCGGTTTAATTAACATTATATTTTTATAGTTCGGACATTTATGCACACGGCGATAACAGGTTTTTTTTAATTATGTTTTTATATTTTTTATATGGGATTTTAGAAAGGGGGGTGATTTGAACTTTTAATAAGGAAGGGGTTAATGTGCGTTTTTTTTTTTTTTTTTTTTTTTTACTTTCATTAAACTTTATTTTTATTTTTATTTTTTTTTCCCCTTAGGGGACTTTTAGGAGGAATCATAAGATTCCTCATACAGATCATTGTGGTTCATAGAACCACATTGATCTGTGTGATCTGCGCTCTATAGATAAAGCATGGTCCTGCCAGGCTTTATCAATGGGAGAGCCGGGACAGCTGTAGCAGCAAAGGTAAACCCTCCGGCTACCTCAACAGTTTATCTCTTCCCTGCGATCGCGCTGCTGGGGGGTGATCCACCCCATTGAACTATCAGGGAGTGTTCACAGCTTCCTTTAGATGCCGCTGTCAACTTTGACAGCGGCGATCTAAAGGGTTAATAGCCGTCCGCGGCGATCGCCGCATGTCTGCTATTAACGCTGGCCCCCAGCTACAAGAATCAGCAGCCTATTTAGTGAAGAGGGGTCTCCCACACATAACCTTCCACTTCCTGTGTCTTCTCTCTGCAACTATTGTGAGTCTGGTCTTTAGCACAGAGCCAACAACCACGGACTCACGATGGCTACAGAAAGGAGCTGCAGGAAGCAGAAAATGGTGTGTGCTGGACCCCTCTTCACTAAACAGGCTGCCGAGGACCACAATTGCATATATACATAGTGGGAATTTCAAAGTGTATGTGAACCTTAGAAATTGGCTGACCAACTAATCCATCAACCGATTAATCGATTATGAAAATAGTTGACAATTAATTAGTTGTTTCACCCCTAGTGGATCTTAAAGGGGTACTCCAGCGCTAAACATCTTATCCTCTATCAAAAGTATAGGGGATAAGATGTTAGATTGCGGGGATCCCGCCGCTGGGGACCCCCGCGATCTCTCCTGAAGCACCCCCGTTTTTCAGCTGCACAGAGCGAGGATCTGTGGCTGATGACGTGCGATGCAGGGGATGGAGTATCGTGACATCACAGCTCCGCTCCCTCGTGGTGTTTCGCCCCGCCCCCTCAATGCAAGTTTATGGGAGGGGGCGTGACGGCTGGGATGATTTAAACATTTTCTGTGTGCATTTTCTGCATATAGTGCAATTTTCAGTATAACAACTTGAAGCAGTTATCAGGGGTAAAAAAAACAACATATCCCCTATTCACTGCATATCTACTGATGGGACCTCTCCATGTGATCTCTTTATGGGGCCCAGCTCTCACTGCTTAAGGCCCCCACCTTCGAGGACCAGCAGGAGTGACAGGCCACTGAGCCAATCAGACGGGGCCTCGTACAGGAGATTGCGGGTGGCCTGACTGCTATCCTGTACATAGGGGATGTGTTATATTTCCCTGGATAACACCTTTAAGCATAGTATGGCCAACTTTTCAGCTTCTACAGTGTCAGACCATCTAGATCTTATCTAGAAAGTATTGTAGTGCTCTTAAAACTATTTACAATAAATGAAATGTTAGTAGATATCACAAAACCAGTTTTCCCTCTATGGGGAATGAGTGGTTTACCATTACATCATGGACTATTATTGCCAAGTGTGATTTCCTTTTACAGTTCATAACCAGTAGAGTTAACTGGGTTGTCCAGAGTTCGGCCGTCGACTACCTTCATCTTATGCTAGTAGCCATGAAGTGGCTTTTTGAGCAGTACGACATTGATGGACGTTTTTGCATTAGTATCCATGATGAAGTCCGCTATTTAGTCCGTAGCGAGGACAGATACAGAGCAGCATTAGCTCTTCAGATCACAAATCTACTTACAAGGTATTGTACTCATTAAATATGAATGTTGATATAATGGGGTAAATATCTATTGTCATCTACATGCACATCAGTAGTAGCCACTGGTATTTCCTACATACCTACTATCAATTGCCAAACTGAATATCAATCCTCTATCCCCCCTGACTGTTCATTGGATATTCTGTACTATAAATGTATTCCTCTTTGGGACCCAAGACATGCCCTCTGGTGAAGCCCATATGCGAAACGTGCGTTGGGGTGGAGGTGTGTGGTATCAACTTGGGTACATGGCAGGTATACTACAGAGGTCTTATGCTTTTTGAGTGAACTTTCACACTTTTTTTTTTTTTGTATCATGCACTTTTCCTAATTGTCTAAATCTTCGCTGCTATTTGCTGTATGTTACTATTTATCTGGGTTGTGCAATATTTTTATTTCCTCTGTATTACCACATTATCACTACTACCTCTATGATACTCTCACTTTGTTCTCATTCTAAATACCTACTTGATTCTGTGTGTTTTATAGGATTTTAAATGTATGTATTATCATTCAAATGAAGTACACTGCTCAAAAAAATAAAGGGAACACTTAAACAACACAATGTAACTCCAAGTCAATCACACTTCTGTGAAATCACACTGTCCACTCAGGAAGCAACACTGATTGACAATCAATTTCACATGATGTTGTGCAAATGGAACAGACAACAGGTGGAAATTATAGGCAATTAGCAAGACACCCCCAATAAAGGAGTGGTTCTGCAGGTGGTTACCACAGACCACTTCTCAGTTCCTATGTTTCCTGGCTGATGTTTTGGTCACTTTTGAATGCTGGCGGTGCTTTAACTCTAGTGGTAGCATGAGACTGAGTCTACAACCCACACAAGTGCCTTAGGTAGTGCAGCTCATCCAGGATGGCACATCAATGCGAGTTGTGGCAAGAAGGTTTTCTGTGTCTGTCAGTGTAGAGTCCAGAGCATGGAGGTGCTACCAGGAGACAGGCCAGTACATCAGGAGATGTGGAGGAGCCAGTAGGAGGGCAACAACTTATATCTAAAATGTTACTGCTTCTTCCTCATAAGGCTAGGTTTCCACTTATTTTTTTACACCTAAAGAAAAACTGCCACAGCTTTTTCCTGTGTTTTGGCTATTTTTCGGGCGTTTTTCCTGGTGTGAGGAAACAGCCAGTTTTGTCCCCTGTGGCAGTTTTCTCACTGTCTTCAGGTACCACTCTGTGGGTCAGATGCTGAGCACCCGGTCCTCAGAGTGTAAGGAGACGAGGAGAGATGTATTGCATTACTACTCACCTCCCCTGGCCGTATAGTATACAGGGGTGCATATTGTACCCAGGAATCCTGTCACTCCTATAGCCCCTTTGGGTGGTATACAGAATATACAGCTATTTATAGATAGCTGTATATAGTGTATACAAAAGACTAGGTCCACTTACCTCCCTCGCTCCATGTCCCTGCTGGGTCCATGTAGCTCCACCCCCTAGTGATGACATCATTAGGGGGCAGAGCTACAGACGGGAGCCACGCTGGTAAGGTAAGGGTGTGAGGCTCTGTTCACATTGTCCGTTTTGTATAATGTGAACAGACCAATCTGGCAGTGTCTTCCCAGACAGGGAGACTCCAGCTGTTGCTAAACTACAACTCCCAGCATGCCCAGACAGCCAAAGACTGTCTGGGCATGCTGGGAGTTGTAGTTTTGCAACAATTGTAGGCTCTCTGTTTGGGAAGAAATTGCATTATGGGCGCTCTCCCCAGCGGAGAGTGCTAAAAATGTTCTTACTAATTTTTTGTGTTTTTTTTTCTTCTCGTTTCAGATCCGTGTTTGCAGAGGATTACTGCGGATTCAAAGGACTACTGCAGATTAACTGGATTTTTTTTCCTTTTAATGGTTAACAAGGGCTGGGGAGGAGTGTTTTAAAAAAAAAAATTTCCAACGTGTCTTTTTTTTTTTTTTTATTGAATTTTCAGGCTTAGTAGTGGAAGTCTTCTTATTAACAGAATCCATTACTAAGCCGGGCTTAGCGTTAGCCCCAAAAACAGCTAGCCTAAATAACGCCAGCCTGTTACCGCCTAGGCCCAGGAGTGCCATTTTTGATGTGGGTATTGGGGTTATAATTGGGGATTAGTGCTAGCTGTTTTTGGGGCTAACGCTAAGCCCGGCTTTGTAATGGATTCTGTTAATAAGAAGACTTCCTCTACTAAGCCTGAAAATTCAATTAAAAAAAAAGGACACATTGGAAAAATTATTTTATTTTAAAAAACACTCCTCCACAGCCCTCGTTAACCATTTTAATAAAAGGAAAAAAAAATCCAGCTCATCTGCAGTAGTCCTTCAAATCCACAGTAATCCTCTGCATACACGGATCTGAAACGAGAAGAAAAAAAAACACCAAAAATTAGTTAGAACATTTTTAGCACTCTCCGCTTGGGAGAGCGCCCATAATGCAATGTCTTCCCAAACAGAGAGCCTACAATTGTTGCAAAACTACAACTCCCAGCATGCCCAGACAGTCTTTGGCTGTCTGGGCATGCTGGGAGTTGTAGTTTAGCAACAGCTGGAGTCTCCCTGTCTGGGAAGACACTGCCAGATTGGTCTGTTCACATTATACAAAACTGACAATGTGAACAGAGCCTCACACCCTTATCTTACCAGCCTGGCTCCCGTCTGTAGCTCTGCCCCCTAATTATATCATCACTAGGGGGTGGAGCTACATGGACCCAGCAGAGACAGGGAGGTAAGTGGACCTAGTCTTTTGTATACACTATATACAGCTATCTATAGATAGCTGTATATTCTGTATACCACCCAAAGGGGCTATAGGAGTGACAGGATTCCCGGCTCCTGTATAGAATATATGGGTACACTATGCACCCCTGTATACTATACGGTCAGGGGAGGTGAGTAGTGATGCAATACATCTCTCCTCGTCTCCTTACACTCTGAGGACCGGGTGCTCTACATCCGACCCACAGAGTGGTACCTGAAGACAGTGAGAAAACTGCCACAGGGGACAAAACTGGCTGTTTCCACACACCAGGGAAAACGCCCGAAAAACGGCCAAAACACAGGAAAAAGCTGTGGCAGTTTTTTTTAGGTTTAAAAAAATAAGTGGAAACCTAGCCTTATGAGGAAGAAGCAGTAACATTTTAGATATAAGTTTATAGAACATATCTGAAATGACAAATCTATTTGTATGGAGGCCATAATGTTTGTTTTCTTTTTTTATTCTAGGTGTATGTTTGCCTACAAGTTAGGGATGCAGGATTTGCCCCAGTCGGTGGCATTTTTTAGTGCAGTAGATATTGATCGGTGCCTGAGAAAAGAAGTGAACATGGATTGTGAAACGCCATCAAACCCAACTGGTTTAGAGCAGAGATGTGGCATTCCCCCAGGTACATTGGGGGGAATTTATCATTAGTGGTAGAAGTTTTTTTTTATATATTTCGCAAATTTTTGCTCAATGAGGAATTTTGTGTCTTTTTTGATAGAGCAAAACACAAATAAATATTTTGGAAATCATTTTGTAGTGGATACAAATTTATCATGTGCGTTCTTTTTGTTTAGACGTTTATTTTTTGTGCAAATACAATGTTTTTGACTCAAATATACACCATCAGAAGACGTAGGAAAGAGTCCTACGGAGACAGCCGGGGGATGCAGGAGCCATCCCTCACCACTGCTAAACTACAACTACTCCCATTATGGGACAGAGACTGTCCCATGATGGGAGTAGTTGTAGTACCGCAGCGCTGAGAGATGGCACTTGCACATCAACCGGCTGCAGGACTTTTTTTTGTACTTCTAGGACTACTGCTCTGTCCATGATGTGAGTTACAGTCCAGGGGCAGATCCTAGCAGGTCAATCTCCAGAGACCAGCTGAGATTCGCATTTATTAACTGTACAAGCTGGCGGCACATGCGGCTCCATTTCACTCCCTGCCGGCTCCATATACTGTCTACAGCTTTCACTATTCATAATCCACCAATCAGAGCTCCCATCTCCCGGCGGCGGGTTTTATGAATTGACAGCTGTATACAGTATTCCCCATCTGTGCCACTGGCTTGTTAAGTTGTTATTGCCTCCTAAATGGACCATTCTAATAACAGATGCAAACGGAAGCCATTTTGTGGCATCCATTTGCATCAGTTTTTCATCTGTCAGTATCAGCCGTCGGCAGACTCCCGCAGCCTGGACTACTTCTACTCCCATCATGGAACACTCATTTCCATGATGGGAGTAGTAGTTCCCAGGCTGCATGAGTCTGCAGGTGGCTGGGGAGGCTACATTGGTGTTTGTACTATTACCCCCATCATGAAACAGTCTGTTCCATGTTGGGGGTAGTAGTACAGAGGATAAGGGATTGTCGCACCGGGTCTCTCTTCTGAAACCCAATGCGATCAGCAGTTATAAAGCAGGGGAGCGGGTGGCATGCTCCACTCCCCTGCGGTGTATATACTACTGCCTAAACTTTCATTTTTAAATCCCCCGCAGGGGGCCCTGAATGGCCGGCACCAAGGAGCCATTCAGGGCTCACGGCGAAGTTTTTAAACTACTACTTTGACCCCCAAATTTATGCCCCCATGCATGTTTATAATTAATTGGCCCCAGTGTGTTTTATAATAATTCATTGGCCCCAGTGTGCTTATCCTTATCTCTTCCCCCCCCCCCCAGTGTCCTTATTCCCTCTCCCGCTGCCTGCTCCTCATCTTCTTGAAGCAGGGCAGCAGCGGGACATGTCAGGAGTCGGCAGCGGTGAATGAATGAAGCAGACATGTCCCACATGTAGACTTCATTCATTTACCGTCGCCCAACATGTCCCTGCTGCTGCCCTGCTCCTAGCGCACCGCCGGGACATGAATATTCTCTGCTGTTCATCTCTGTAGCTGACGGAGATGAGCAGCAAAGAATAGACATGTCCCGGTGGTGCCCCTGGACTATAACTCCCATCATGGGCAGAGTCTGTTGTCTTAAAAAAAAAAAAAACCCTGTAGCTGGGGGATTGGCAAGTGCCATCCCTCAGCGCTGCGGTACTGCAACTACAACACAGAATGTCCCATGATGGGAGTGGTAGTCCAGGACAGAGGGACAGTTCGCGGGGGGGGGGGGGGGGGGGGGGTGGTCACGGGACCTTTACTGCTCCACCCCCTAGTGATGTTATTATGGGGCAGAGCTACACAGTCCAGGCCTGAACCCAGGGTGGCAAGTATGGCTTTGTTCTCATTATGCATTTTGCATAATGGGAACAGAGCCTTTCTGGCAGTGTGTTCCTAAAAAAGGAGACTCCAGCTGTTGCCTTACTACAGCCCCCCATGATGGGAGTTGTAGTTTAGCAACAATTCGAGGCTCCCTGTTTAGGAACACACTGCATTATGTGCGCTCTCCCCAGGGAAGAGCGCAAAAAATGTACTAACCAATTTTTCGTGTTTTTCTTTTCTCATTTCAGATACGTGAAAGCAGAGGACAACATCAGATTCGGTGGATTGCGATGATGACCAGCGTTTTTTTTTGGGGTCAATAAAAGGGTTAACGAGGGCTGTGGGGGAGTGTTGTTTTTTAAATAATTTTTTAAAAATGTTGTGTTTTTTATAATTTTCAGACTTGGTAGTGGAAGCCGTCTTATTGACGGAATCCATTACTAAGTCGGGGCTCAGCCTTAGCCCCAAAAACAGCTAGCGCTAATCTCCAATTATTACCCCGTTACCCACCGCCACAGGGATGCCGGGAAGAGCTGGTACCAACAGGCCTGAAGCATCAAATTGGCGCTCCGGGGCTTAGGCAGTAACAGGCTGGCGTTATTTAGGCTGGGGAGGGCCACTAACAATGGTCCTTGCCTACCCTGGTAACGTCAGGCTGTTGCTGCCTGGTTGATACTGAAAATAGGAGGAATATATATTATATATATATATATATATATATAATATATATTCCTCCTATTTTCAGTATCAGCCAGATACCAACCAAGCAGCAACAGCCTCACCTTACCAGGGTAGGCCAGGACCATTGTTATTGGCCCTCCCCATCCTAAATAACACCAGCCTGTTACCACCTAGGCGCACCATATTTGACGCTCCGGGCCTGTTGGTACTGGCTCTTCCTGGCACCCCTGTGGCGGTGGGTACCAGGGTAATAATTGGAGGTTAGCGCTAGCTGTTTTGGGGGCTAATGCTAAGCCCCAGCTTAGTAATGGACTCTGTCTACAAGACGGCTTCCACTACTAAGCCTAAAAATTCAATTATAAAAAACATGACACTGAAAAGAAAATTTTATTTAAAAAAAAAACACTCCCACACAGCCTCATTAACCCTTTTATTGATATATAAAAACCGCTGGTCATCGTCGCAATCCACCGAATCTGATGTATTCCTCTGCATTCACGTATTTGAAAAGAGAAGGAAAAAAATAAGGTTAGTACATTTTTGGCGCTCTCCCCTGGGAAGGACGCCCATACTGCAGTTTGCTCCTAAACATGGAGCCTCCAATTGTTGACACCTGCCTACTGTATATACAGGATAGTGCACAAAGACTTAACCCCCGCTGCTGCTGAGCAGTTTTGGGTTAACTCTTTCCTTGCTGGGCTCCTGTATAGTATAAATGGGTACACTATGCACCCCTGTATACTATACAGCCGGCGGAGGTAAGTAGTGATGCTCTGCACCCTGTATATGTATATTCTATACATCACTCTACATCCAACCCATGGAGTGGTACCTGAAGGCAGTGAAAAAGTGCCACAAGGGACAAAAATTACTGTTTCCACACACCATCAAAAACGCAAGAAAAACTGCCAAAAGGCAGGAAAAAAACTTGACAGTTTTTCTGGCATTTCTGCTGGTGGACAAAAAAAATCCTGGCCTCAAAGCAATAGAACAAAACATCCCTGTGTGGGGTAGCTCAGGTGTACATATAGAACTGTGTGGAGATTTAGAACTTTGCACTAAATTTATCATGTGCCTTGCACAAGTATGGTATATTTGGTGCAATTGCACCAAATTTAAACCAACCAAAACGATCCAGAAAAAACTTCTACCTACACCAACATTGATAAATTTCCCCCATTGTGTATATCATTTATTTTCAATGTATATAAAATAAAGTCCAAACAGCATATTGTTAACTATATTTATTGTGTAAAGGCATACACATTTACATTTATATAGAACATAATCAGTATAATACATTTTATACAGTAAAGTATACTATGAAAACATTTGTAGAAGTTGTGTGAAGACCTTCTTATGCAGGTCAATAGACTTGTCATAGGAGTCTGACTGGTGGGGGCTTGATGTGAAATGCAGTTTCTCCATTGATCTTGGCACTGAGACTAGCAGCATAAACCCCCACATGACTATCCCTCTAACAGTGTTTTCCAACAAGTGTGCCTCCAGCTGTTACAAAGTTAAACCTCGTCATGGCTCCAGTGCTGGAAACAAAGGGGTCCCAGTGGTGGGCCCCCGGCAATCAGACATCTTATCCCCTATGCTTTGTATAGGGGATAAGATGTATTTGGCCGGCATTATATCAGTAATAAATTTCAGAAACAGACAGACTTTAGCCAGTGCTCTAACTTTAGATTTTCTAATATAAGCCAATTTGTACATTTTTTAAAGGGTTGTCCAGCAACAATTATCTAATTCTTAGTCAGGTATAACATTGTATTGTTTTAGAAACATTCCTAGATTGTGTTAAAGGGGTACTCCCCTGGAAAACATTTGTTTTTAAATCAACTGGTGCCAGAAAGTTAAATTAGATTAGTAAATTACTTCTATTTAAAAATCTTAATCCTTCCAGTACTTATCAGCTGCTGTATGCTCTACAGAAAGTTCTTTTCTTTTTTAATTTCTCTTCAGTCTGACCAGTGCTCTCTGCTGACACCTCTGTCCATGTCAGGAACTGTCCAGAGCAGCATATGTTTGCTTTAGGGATTTTCTTCTACTCTGGACAGTTCCTGACATGGACAGAGGTGTAAGGAGAGAGCACTGTGTTGAGACAAAAGGAAATTAAAAAAGAAAAGAACTTCCTGGAACATACAGCAGCTGATAAGTAATGGAAGGGTTAAGATTTTTACAAATCTGTAACTTTCTGGCACCAGTTGATTTAAAAAGAAATGTTTTCCAGTGGAGTACCCCTTTAAAGCTTTTCACTAAGTAATACAAATAAGTCATTAAATTCAGACGTTTCAACACTTACAACAACTCATATATTAGGAGTATTAAAGGGGTACTCCGGTGCTTACACATATTTTCCATATTTTCCATATTGTCGCCTGTAACCAGTCCCGGAGCGAACACGCTCCGGAGACTGATTACAAACGGGGTGCCACGTGCATGATCCTGGGGGTCCCCAGCGGCGGACCTTTGGATAGGGGAAAAGATGTGTAAGCACCGTAGTACCCCTTTAAATTCAATGTGTAGCAGTTTTTCCATATTCTTGTCTTACACAATGAATAGCTAAATCATCTGTTATAAATGAAATCTTTGGTGATAACATATCCACATTTTACTCTTTTCTACTTTCTAGGTGAAGCATTGGATATCTATGAATTGCTTAAAGAAACAAATGGAGTTTTGGAAAAAGGAAGCTGACCCATTTATACTTTATACCTGTAAATTAGACTCGTTCACATCCAACTCCTATGTATTCATGAAGCCAAATAACGTTACGGGGTACTAACATAATTTGGCCTGCCTATTGCAGTTATGTAATATGCATAAATCCCCTTGTTGTTAATGGGAATTGCACAAACAGTGTAGCCCCGCAACATATGCTGGTTTGATCACTCCCAGAGTTATGTCATCAACATATCTTTGGGGCTACACCATTGAAGTCAATGAGAGTTATGCAAGTTGCATAGCCTCGCTGCTTTCGGCTTCCTGGCCAGTAATCCAAAATGAGGAGATGGGAATAATCCTGTAATAATGTTTCAGTTCATGTAGATTGCACCAACGTAAATATTAATTTTAACACATGTAAACAAAAACATGTAAATAAAGCTGTTAAAAATGCCTGAAACATCAGTTACTTCTTCCTCCTCTTCCTCTTTGGCTCTTGACTTTCACTTTTTTCTGACACAGACTGAAAATAAAATCAAGGAAAACAACATGAATAAAAAATGGCAATAACTAGAAAGAATCTGGCCCCAAACTTTCAATAACAGTATGCCTAAATGCTCATGTGTCCTCATGGGGGAGGGGAAAAACTAAAAACTGCAAGTGTATTTGATGCAGGATTGTGCAAGAGCACCCTAGTAACATATTCGGTGGATTCATTGGTTACTACTAGAGATGAGCGAACTTACAGTAAATTCGATTCGTCACAAACTTCTCGGCTCGGCGGTTGCTGACTTTTCCTGCATAAATTAGTAAAGCTTTCAGGTGCTCCCGTGGGCTGGAAAAGGTGGATACAGTCCTAGGAGACTCTTTCTTAGGACTGTATCCACCTTTTCCAGCCCACCGGAAAGCTGAACTAATTTATGCAGGAAAAGTCAGCAACCGCCGAATCGAATTTACTGTGAGTTCGCTCATCTCTAGTTACTACATTTGTCCTAGACCAGTGTTTCCCAACCAGGGTGCCTCCAGATGTTGCAAAACTACAACTCCCAGCATGCCTGGACAGCCGAAGGCTGTCCAGGCATGCTGGGAGTTGTAGTTTTGCAACATCTGGAGGCACCCTGGTTGGGAAACACTGTCCTAGACAGACATGAATGAAGGACATACCTGCTCATTGTTGGCCTCGTTCTCCTCATCAGACCCCTTTTCTTGCAGGGCTGCATCTAGACTGGCTGTATTAATCCTGAAGTCTCTAGAAGTACTAAGCTTTATGAACTGCATCAGATTGACCTGACATGGCAGAAAAGGGTGTCATAAAATGTGATGTACATCAGTAGGTACTTAGAAGCTTTAAAGACTGTCATACATGCCTTTGACTTTTTAGATAATTTTATAAGAAATTCCTCATACTTTTCAATAGCAAAGATTAAATTTGGGATTGGCTTGGTATCTCTGAGAACTTTGGCCTAAAAGAAAACAAATGTAAATAAAGTGTCAGTCATTAAAAAAAAAAAAAAAAAAAACTACACTGTACAAATACAATATCGGTATATAGATCTCGCTACATACGTATAAACAGACAGACACATCATACCGTGGAAATTCCAGCCCCATCCTCCTTTTTCTTCTTTTCTCCAGAAATACTTTCATCTTGTATACTCTATAAACACCATAAGAAAATATCTGGGAGTTATTCAACAACATAGGAGTAAATATGCAGCTTTTAGCTACTACATTGGCCAGATATGTAGAAATTATTAAGCCAATACAACAGCGCCCTAGAATCTGCTGCTGCTCTCCCATTGTAAAGTATACAGCAAGGTATTACTTGTACAATATAGAGCACAATGTCTATTGGCAAGAACAGCTCGTGTAGTTTGTTGGGAAGAATGTGGAAGCATAGAACAAAACTAATCCAAAAGAATAGCGGAGGACTTGTCAATGGCAGATTCCAGCTCCATTCCATTAAATGGCAGCAACTTACCAAGGGGACATGGGAAACGGCTTCACTTTTCATCTGCTTCTTCCTATTGTACACTTTGCTCAAATGCTATATTTTCACTTCTATACTGAAGAAGTAATATCGTGCAGACATTAAGGGTCTATTCACACGTACAGTATTCAGCGCAGATTTGATGCGCAAGATTTCAAGCTGTGTTCAGTTTACATTGAAATCTGCAGCCGAAAATCCTGCGCATCAAATCGGCGCTGAATACTGTACGTGTGAATAGACCATTAAAGTTTCACCTCTAACCACATCTGCACATAGTGATGTAGGATTGTATGAGATGGCAAAATGAGACTTGTGTTTGTTAAATAGGGATAGCCTCTACACAGGTATTGTGAAATAAAATATGTTCATACTGAAAAGACCAGTAGGGACAGACTGTATTATAATACAAACAAATTTACAGTAAGCATTGAGAATCACCAAGTTTATTACTCCTACTTACCTGCGCATATGTAATAAACGCATAGCACTGAGGTGTGAGGTGTGAGCCAGACAGCTTAACCTGCAGATGGGGGAAAGTTTAGAAGAAATTAACACTTTAAAGTGAAACTGACAGCAGCATCACCCGCACTGACCTGGTTCTCGGCCTTTTGGCTAAGATCAAGTGTAGTATCTTTCCTGTTAGTTGGCGGTGTGGAAACCACCAAGGCAGGATGGGGAACCACACAGTAGGACGGGTGTACCAGGGATGGCTGTATAGCACAGCAGTCGTCCCCGATGAGACCTGTTCCCTGCTGGATCTGACCTTAAGGTCCGGGTAGAGTGAAGGCCGAGGTGCTCAAGTGCCCTGGGAGTGGTGACCCCAGAGTGCCGGAATTCACTTGGGACTGGCAACCCCACTTGAAGGAAAGCACGTAGCACGCACTTTTTCTCTCACTCTTCTTGGCACTCACCCTTAATATCCCGGCCTTCTGGCTAGGATGGGGGAATTTTTATAGATCCGGTCAGATGTCCGGGCAGTATTACACACTGTGCACATACACTTATTTATTATTTTTGACACTGTGTCCACTTTTTTGTGTTCTGTTTGTCCACCAGGATTTGGCCGGGGTGCGGTAGCCCTTCTGGGTGTCCCTCCTGCCGGTCTAGGGGAGGTGTGTGGGGCCATCAGGTTCCTCACCTTCCTGCTATACCCCGTGGCATGGGTGCCAAAGTGGTTTTACTGGTTCCTTGGTGACAACCTGGTTAACGCCTAGTTGTCCGCCGGGAACACTTTCGGTCCATGAGTATCTTCGGCGAAAGGGGACATTGTACCTGGAACCTTGCAGGTGCCTTTTGGCCCAGAGGCGAAGGGTTTGGTTTGCTGGGGGGCTTCTCCCCTTTCGGAGAAGGGCTTCCGATAGACCACATCCTCGTGCATATTTTTTTGTGTGAACGCTTGCACTTTTTACTTGCACTCGGGTGATTTGAGAGCATGTACCTCGGCTTTCAATTTTAAAAAAAATCACCCGCACTGACCTGGTATAATATAGGGTAATAGTGCGGGTGATACTGTTTCAAATCATTTGAGCTGTTTAACAGTTATGGGGATAAATCATAATATATAAATCTTCTAGGTGAGTTTCCCAGCCCCTCCCCAATGGGGAACATTTATCAAAACCTGTCTAGAGGAAAAGTTGCTGAGTTGCTCATAGCAACCAATCAGATCGCTTCTTTTATTTTTGAAAAGGCCTCTGAAAAAGCAGAATTGACAGCAGCATTTAAACAGTTAAAATAGCTGACACTAAAGATGGCTCTGTGCCAGCTATTAGCGGCAGCCCTTGACTTGGTGCTGCCAGGTATGGCGTGGGCTAGGCAGTGGTCTTCAACCTGCAGACCTCCAGATGTTGCAAAACTACAACTCCCAGCATGCCCGGACAGCCAACGGCTGTCCGGGCATGCTGGGAGTTGTAGTTTTGCAACATCTGGAGGTCCACAGGTTGAAGACCACAAGGCTAGAGTCTCGAGCTGGCTTCATACACTGTTGACAGCCCCAGCACAAGTATACTCCTCCCATCTCTTTAACAGGTTAATTTGAATGAATGTCGGAGCAAGTAAACAAAAACACAAGTGGATATGAACCTACCAACTTCTCCAAACGGGTCGGTATCTTTCCTGCGTGACTAGTGCAAACCTGCAGATACTGGAAAAAAAAAAAAAAAGTTTTTTGAAACACAATGTCAGGTGTTTCAGAGAGATTACAGAATATTTAGAGGGGAAACTTAAAACTCCTGGGCCCCTTACTGTCGTGTCAAATTGACCTTCAGAGCTCAGGTTCTGCACCCACTATAATACCCCTGCTATGATCACATTTGTAATGCTTGATAAGTACCAATGATTAAAAGGGTAACCCCATCATTATTATTATAGAATAGTTCTGGGGCAGAGGACCCTGTGGCATTTCTCCTGCACAATGTGGACCCCCATTAATCTGTAAGGTATGGCATATTCTAGTTATAGGCCATCACTTACTAGTGGAATACCTAAAGGTTTTTAATATTTACACTTACATATTTCACCAGGGCTGTTAGCACTGTGTACATTTTGGTAAGTTCTTTCAGCAAAGTGTCCATGCAACTTCCCGCTGGTAATGCTGTCTGGACCAGCTCATGACATGCGGTTATTAATGTCCCCATCTGAAGAATGATAGCCTTCTCCAGCGCTTCTCTGGGATTCGTGGCCTGGGTGGCACCATCAGCTGCCAATATACAATATTACTCTATTGGTTCAAGCTACTTCTACATAGTAAGATCTACAACCATTGAGTCTAAATGGAATGAGCCATGTACAGTCATAGTGTACCATATAAGATTAAAGGGGTACTCCACCCCTAGACATCTTATCCCCTATCCAAAGGATAGGGGATAAGATGTCAGATTGCGGGGGTCCCGCCACTGGGGACCCCCGGGATCTCTGCTGCAGGACCCACCTGTTGCGGCTTCCGGAAACGCTGGAGGCTCCGGCTCCGGACCACAGTGACGTCAGATCGTGACGTCACGACTCCGCCCCTGTGTGACGTCACGCCCCTCAATGCAAGTCTATGGGAGTAGGCGTGACAGTTGTCACGCCCCCTCCCATAGGATTGCATTGAGGGGGCGGAGCGTCATGTCACATGGGGGCGGAGCTGTGACGTCACAATGCTCCGGCCCCGTGATCGACAGTAATCAGACCCGAAATGAACACGCTCCGGGGACTGATTTTAACGGGGGGCGGTGTGCAAGATCATGGGGGTCCTCCGCGATCAGGCATCTTATCCCCTATCCTTTGGATAGGGGATATGATGTATAAGCGCCGGAGTACCCCTTTAAAATGGTCTTCACACTGCTCCCCAACATATGTTTATACATAGACTCCCAATGTTATAAAAAAAAAAAAAAAAAAAAAAAAAAAACAAAGCATGCAGTATGCATTTTACTGCATCCTGCTCTATAGAATAATGCAGAGGTCTTTGCTAGTCTATCCAACAAATAAAAGGATTTTTCTGGTAGTTTCCATTGGAGGACACACAAGACCATAGGTATAGGTTTCTGTTATAGGAGGCCTTGACACTAAGTGAAAAAGGGAAGTGACTCCTCCAGAGCAGGATATACCCATTCACTGGCTTAGAGATAACAAACTCTGTGCCAAAGCAGCAAGAGAAGTCAGCAATAGCAGACTAAACCCAAAACAAGTGGCACTACTATATAACACAGATGGCTGGGGGGCATAAAAAGTCCCTTTTGGGTGTATAAAAATGGGGGACAAGTCCACAGGAAAAGGGAAGCCTGTGGGAATGAAAGCCTTACTAACTAAATGTGAAGGAAGAAGGGTCTGGAGAAACCAGACATGTACTCGCCTTCTACTGACACTAAACTAAAAATTGGTTAAAGGGGTACTCCCGTGGAAAACTTTTTTTTTTTTTTTTTTTTTTTTTATCAACTGGTGCCAGAAAGTTAAACAGATTTGTAAATTTCTTCTATTAAAAAAATCTTAATCCTTCCAGTACTTTTTAGGGGCTGTATACTACAGAGAAAATGTTTTTATTTTTAGATTTCTCTTATGTCACGACCACAGTGCTCTCTGCTGACATCTCTGTTCATTTTAGGAACTGTCCAGAGCAGCATGTTTGCTATGGGGATTTTCTCCTGCTCTGGACAGTTCCTAAAATGGACAGAACACTGTGGTCGTGACATAAGAGAAATACCACATGTCACAGTGATCGGGTATTAACCTCTTCAGGATGCAGGGCGTATGCATATGCCCGGCATCTCGAGTCCTTAAGGACGTAGGGCGTATGGATACGCCTGTAGGAATTCTGGTCTCCGCCGCTCGCCGGGTGGGGACCGGACCGGGATGCCTGCTGATATCGTTCAGCAGGCATCCCCGGCATATCGCCCAGGGGGGTCCTGAGACCCCCCCATGTCGGCGATCGCAGCAAATCGCAGATCAATTCTGATCTGCAATTTGTCGCTATTCCGGGCTGATCAGGTCTCTGGTGACCCGAAAATAGGGATGATCGGAGCTGTCAGTGACAGCCCCGATCATCCTAAGGGATAGGAGAGAGGTTGCAGTGGTGCCACCCCCTCCTATCCCCTGCCATTAGTCAGCAATGAGGATGTCGGGCAGAACGGGAGGAGAAGATGGCGGCCAGTACCTGTGGAGAAGATGCGGTGGGGACCGGCAATCATCGGTCAGTGACAGCCCCGATCATCCTTAGGGATAGGAGCGAGGTTGCAGTGGTGCCACCCCCTCCTATCCCCTGCCATTAGTCAGCAATGAGTACTGACCAATGGCAATTGAAGACGGCGGGTTACCATGGAAATCCTCTGCTCTGCCCACCCCTGGATGTCGGGCAGAACGGGGGGAGAAGATGGTGGCAGGTACCTGTGGAGAAGATGGGGTGGGGACCAGTGATCATCGGTGGCATCAGCTGAGATCAGCGGTGCAGGTAGGGAGGCGACGGCGCGGAGCATCAAGGAAGGTCGCAGTAAAGCGATCTTTACTGCTGCCTTCCTAGTGGTTGCCAAACTGCAACTCCCAGCATGCCCAGACAGCCAAACGCTGTCTGGGCATGCTGGGAGTTGTAGTTTTGCAACATCTGGAGGGTCAAAGTTTGGAGACCACTATACAGTGGTGCCCAAATGGTAGCCCTCCAAATGTTGCAAAACTACAACTCTCAGCATGCCTAGACTGCCCAGGCATGCTGGGAGTTGTAGTTCTGTAACATCTGTCCCTTCAGATTTTGCAATTTTCATGAAAATTATGAAAATTGCTGCTATACTTTGAAGCCCTCTAATGTTTTCAAAAATTAAAAATATGTCCATTTTATGATGCAAACAAAGTAGACATTGTATTTGTGAATCAATATAAAATGTATTTGGAATATCCATTTTCCTTACAAGCAGAGAGCTTCAAAGTTAGAAAAATGCTACATTTTCAAGAAATTTGGGGATTTTTCACCAAGAAATGATGCAAGTAACGCCGAAAATTTACCACTAAAATAAAGTAGAATATGTCACGAAAAAAACAATCTCGGAATCAGAATAAAAGGTAAAAGCATCCCAGAGTTATTAATGCATAAAGTGACAGTGGTCAGAATTGCAAAAAATGGCTCCATCCTTAAGGTGAAAATGAGCTGCGTCCTTAAGGGGTTAATGTCACAGTGACATGTTAGAATTTTTTTTCTCTGAAGGTCCCAGTGCTGAGATTTTCACTAGAATGAGGAGGCAGAAGGGTGCAGTTGCACACGCTGTGCCTCATTATCTCTGCTGTAAAAAGTGGTATACAGATTTACAATTGAAGTCTATGGTACTTCCCATAGACTTCCATTGTATGCATATGACAGAGTAAAGTAGAGATAAAGGGGCACAGCACTTGCAGCCACACACTGGCACCTTCATTCTAGTGATCAGTGGGGGTCCCAACACTTGGAATACCATTTATATAAACTTCTGACATGTCACTGTGATGTGTCAGAAGTTTGTTATAATAATGATAAACCAGCAAAAACAAAGCTGTATTAGGGCTTTTTTTGTGGGACAGGTTGTCCTTTTTATTGGCACACTTTATTTTATTATAAAATGTAACAAAAAAAAATATATATAAGGCAAAATGTAAAAACAAAAATATGAAATTGTGCAGTTTGACAATACCTTAAGGCAGTGTTTCCCAACCAGGGTGCCTCCAGCTGTTGTGAAACTACAACTCATAGCATGATCAGACAGCCTCTGGCTGTCCTGGCATGCTGGTAGTTGTAGTTTTGCAACAGCTGGAGGCACCCTGGTTGGGAAACACTGCCTTAAGGTTAGGGTCACACTGGGCGGATGCGCAGCGTATTTAACGCTGCAAGAAATCTACAGAGTAGCGGGAAATACCCTGCTTATGCGCTAGGAGGGGGACACAGGGCTTTCAGGGGTTCAGAGGCTGGCCGCGCGCACCGGCATAACTGTGATACATGCCGGCTCCCGAACCTTATTGCAGACACACCAATCCTGGCACAGGCACATCCCTAAACCCCTCCCACTGTGGCTGCCTGTTTCAGGTATGTGTGTTTGTGTGTGGGGTTTAGGGATGTGCCTGTGCCAGGATTGGTGTATTTTCGAGAAGAAGGGGGGCCCGTCATACGGAAGTGCTCCATCCTCCAGGCAGCCTTATTTTGGCCCCGGTGCCAGCACCTCCAGGTGGCAGCAGCCTTTCGGGTAATGGATAGGTTTTCAGGTTGTGTTGGGAGATTTCCTGATGCATATATGTGAAAACAGCCTAAGCTCTGTGCTCCCCCTTAACAGCAAAAGGTTTAATGTAGATGGGAAGGTGTATAACACACTGTACAGAATTTAGGGCAAATATTACCAAAAATAGAACCTAAGGGTTCCCATATCTCATTTAAGTCAATGGGAGTAGAGTTTTTGACAGTGATACCATATGGTTTTTGACACAGAAATCGGTGCAATTTCCACGTCAAGAATTACACCGTTATTCACCATGTAAACATACCCTAAATATTATAGTGTCCCACTAACAGTAAAGGAAAACCTCAGGACAGTGTTTCCCAACCAGGGTGCCTCCAGTTGTTGCAAAACTACAACTCCCAGCAGAAGGCTGTCCGGGCATGCTGGAAGTTGTCGTTTTGCAACATCTGGAGGCACCCGGGTTGGGAAACACTGCCTCAGGACTTAGATTTATATGATCCATATCAATATAAAAATCTTCCTGGAAAAAAAAGAAGAAAAGGAGGTCAAAGGGGGACGTCTTGGGCGTTACCACAAACAATAGATGGATATTTGAGTGACGTGCACCGTCCTTAGGCTGCAATCGCCCTTAGGTAGTGGCCGCTTACCATGAGCGAATAGTAAATTCGCATGTAGACCCAACCTGTGGGTTGCCAGGATGTGAAAAGCCAGCTGCTAAGCCCGGGTCCCAGGAAAAGGAGTGAACCAATCCCGACAGAAATCATGCAGAGAAGAAAAAATGACCCTTGAAGTGGCGCTGCTGGTATGATGAAAAGCAAGTTCCAAGCCAGAGGTGTTTTTTAAAACATTGGAATGGTTTATTAGGAGAATAAAACAATAAAAGTGCAGAGATGATGCGTTTTGGGGGAGCCATTCCCTTCTTCAGATCAGTCTAGTAACAGTATGGCACATCCAGAGTTTAAATATACTGAAAATGGCGCCAATACATAAAGTGGGCGGGGCTAGAAGATGACATCACAATTTGATATGCATGTAATACAAGCATCAAAAATAAAATGAAAAGATGAAATTGAGAGATACAGTAATATTGCATAATACATTGGATTCACATGCAGTTTATATTAGCTTGTATTCATAAATTAAACAGTGATGCACTATTGCACGTGAACCCCCGACATCCAAATGTCAACATCCTGCCGCAGCGAGGCAGGAGATGCTGACAGCGCTGGAGCTGGAGTCAGGGACGCGTTGCTAAGTGAGGCGTGCACGTGACTCGGGTGAGCCAATCACGGCTCACTCAGTGTAAACAAGCAACGGCGTCCCTGTCATTGTTGTGAACGACCCGTCCCGTGATGATCAAGCCGTGCGGCGCTTAATGAACCGTGCAGACTTTACTATACACAAGAGCCGGGCGAATGGCTACAGGAATGAGAGAGACCATAATAAGCAACCAAAGAACGGGGAGAATGTAGCGTGTGCGCATGTAGCGTATGAACGGGGGAATGTAGCGTGTGCGCATATGCTAGGAGCGCAAATGAGTTTTAAAACATCGGGGAATGGGGCGTGTACGTATATGTTAGGAGCACAACTATATATCAAACATCGGGATACAGTGTGCGCGCATATATTAAGGGGGAATATAAGGGTAATAATGACTGCACTCGTCTCATAGAAAGAAGTGGAAGGCGCATATGCCAGGAATGTGTAATATAGTAGATGCGCCTAATATAGTAGATATATAAAGACCATATCCATTCCCCTTTTTGTTGTATTTTAAAAACATCCTTTTATTAGGCGCATCTACTATATTACACATTCCTGGCATATGCGCCTTCCACTTCTTTCTATGAGACGAGTGCAGTCATTATTACCCTTATATTCCCCCTTAATATATGCGCGCACACTGTATCCCCTGATGTTTGATATATAGTTGCGCTCCTAACATATACGTACACGCCCCATTCCCCGATGTTTTAAAACTCATTTGCGCTCCTAGCATATGCGCACACGCTACATTCCCCCGTTCATACGCTACATGCGCACACGCTACATTCTCCCCGTTCTTTGGTTGCTTATTATGGTCGCTCTCATTCCTGTAGCCATTCGCCCGGCTCTTGTGTATAGTAAAGTCGGCACGGTTCATTAAGCGCCGCACGGCTTGATCATCACGGGACGGGGCGTTCACAACAATGACAGGGACGCCGTTGCTTGTTTACACTGAGTGAGCCGTGATTGGCTCACCCGAGTCACGTGCACGCCTCACTTAGCAACGCGTCCCTGACTCCAGCTCCAGCGCTGTCAGCATCTCCTGCCTCGCTGCCGCAGGATGTTGACATTTGGATGCCGGATGTCGGGGGTTCACGTGCAATAGTGCATCACTGTTTAATTTATGAATACAAGCTAATATAAACTGCATGTGAATCCCATGTATTATGCAATATTACTGTATCACTCAATTTCAGCTTTTTATTTAATTTATTTGATGCTTGTATTACATGCATATCAAATTGTGATGTCATCTGCTAGCCCCGCCCACTTTATGTATTGGTGCCATTTTCAGTATATTTAAACTCTCTATGTGCATACTGATCTGAGGAAGGGAGTGGCTCCCCCGAAACACATCATCTCTGCACTTTTATTTTTTATTCTCCTAATAAACCATTCCAGTGTTTTAAAAACACCTCTGGCTTGGAACTTGCATTTCATCATACCAGCAGCGGCACTTCAAGGGTCATTTTTTCTTCTCTGCATGAATATAAAAATGTTGGATTTTAATCCATCAGGATACCCCTTTAAACTGTCGATTGTTGATCTGGCTACTTACCAGGCATCTTCTCTGAACTGAGCTGTGTTTTTAGTTTTGTGATCAGCCAGTCCACTTCATCCAGCACTTTTGCAGTTTGGCCCAAGACCAAAAGCTGCAAAACAAAGATCAATATGAGGACTTATGGGTCACCTTAAAAAAAAAAATTTTTAAACGTAACTTTTTTTTTTTTTTTTTTTTAAAGGATTTATTGGTAAACAATTTTGGCAATAAAAGAAAAAGAAAACAAAGAAAGCATTGCCTTCCAAGGTGCTGGGCCAGGTAACAAGGAACTGCAGGGAACAAAAATGTACATGAATTGCACCAACACGTGTATAACTGATGTAGAAAACAATAATTTCAGCAAATATCACAGTAGGGAAACAAGAGGCCAGACAAAAAAGAAGGTAATCCCGACTGTCCACACATACAACCCATGCAAACAAGAAAAACTCCATTGTCGACTCCCCAGAGTATATAGGGATCAGACATCAGTCATGTGTGCCGTAGCCGGGTTCTCAACCCAATATGGTCACACTGTATCAAGCTTTCACGGGCACCGCATGTTTATAGACAGAATTTTGTACGAGGGACATAATGGTTGACCAGCTTAGTCCATTGTGACCACTTTGTTGACTTCCATGCCATAATGATCACTTTTCTAGCACAAAAGATTACGATAATGGAGGAACAAGCGTTTATGAGTGACAAAGACTAAGGTATCCAGAACACACAAAAGGCGAACTTGAGGGGCCAGGGCTATAGGTGCTGATTCATAAAAAGCAGGATGGCCAACTAAAATGCCAGTAGGTGCTGAACAACAAAAACAGACATCAGAGACATCCATAACTGTTTTAGTCTAATAAAAACATTTACAGATGTAAATAATCACAGTGCAGAAACCTATATTGAACCAGAACATCCCGGGCACTAACAACAGAGGAAACGTTATAATCAGTAACATCTTTCCAATCATTCTCCAATAAGTCAGGGATGTCAACACACCATTAAGAAAGCAGGAGGGCATAAATATTTATATTTTTCAGAGGCTTCGCTATGTCCTTTGCGGACCAAAGTCTCCAATCCAGACAAAAGAGAAGGAGATCTGCAGCGACAAATACCAGAAGAGTCTAAGGAAAACTCAATTGTTATGACAAAAGAACTGTTACCAATATCAATGTGCAAAAAAACAGCACAAGACAATTTGGGGCTGTGTATACATAATTTTAATTAAGTGTCTTTTGGAGAAAACATTGATAATGAAATTGAGGGTACTTACCGTGACAGTAGGTGCTGCTGTCTTTAGGTTTACAATACAGAAATGTGATTGTTTTTCAACTTCAATGTCCTGCGGAGACAGTAAATAAATAATTATTTGTGGGACTCAATAGTGCAGCACAGCACTCTACTGAGACAGCAAAGTAAACGTATAGCCGACATAGCCTAACTTATTTGCTAAAACTGGAGCACCTCTTTAAAGGGGTATTCCCCTTCTCAGACATTTATAGCATATTGTATGAATATACCATAATAGTCTGATAGATGTGGGTCTCACCTCTAGGATCTATAAAACCTGCCGGCACTATCTTTAAAACCCGCCTCTCACCCCTCCCAGCACCATAGAAGCTGGGATTCCGTTAATAGCAGAGCAGGGTCTTATAAACACTCATGGGAGTTAGGTTAACAGTGAAGAACCACATCCTACACTGTTTCCGTAAATCTTAAGTTAAGGAAACATTGTACTTTGCACTGATACAAAACTGAGAAACTGTACCATACCAGGGAACATGACTAGTTTGTCATTTAGTAAGGTGATGCTTTCTTTGGGTATAATTATGGTTGTTGGATGGGATCTGCTACAGGTATAAACTATGATTCTGTCCACCTCTCTGTCATGGCCACATTGGTGGAGAAGGGCTGCAATCCACATCACAGGCTTATAGGCATTTAGCTGTTGTCAACCTAAAGTAGGAACCCATTGAACACCAACACAGATAAAAATGAAAAACCAGTCCAGAAATACAGCTAAGTTGCTAAGATAACCAGCAGAAATGGATGAGCAGCCTTTGTGTGTATTCTGAACAAAGCAACAATCATACCTGATCTATGTCCCCAAGATGTCCATGGATGTCCTGAGAGAGTTCACGCAGAAGACTTACTGGGCTCTTAAAAAAGGAATGCATACTAAAGAGAAGTGTCATGATGCCTTTACAAAACTGGACATCCTCTGTAGAAAAGAAACATCAATATCTGAGACTGACAGAAGTATCCTGAAGGCTGTAGAGCAAGTGAAGGTATAATCTATCTGCAATAATACCATAATATATTGAACTGGACAGCCTGGACCCACAGAGAGTTCATTCCATCGGTATTGTGATGCATGGAAAGAGGCAAATGTTTTCCACTTTACATGCAGTAAAGAGGTTTCTCAGTACAGTGGTCCCTCAACATACGATGGTAATCCGTTCCAAACGGACCATCGTTTGTTGAAACCATCGCATGTTGAGGGATCCGTACAATGTAAAGTATAGGACAGTGGTCTACAACCTGCGGACCTCCAGATGTTGCAAAACTACAACACCCAGCATGCCCGGACAGCCGTTTGGCTGTTCGGGCATGCTGGGTGTTGTAGTTTTGCAACATCTGGAGGTCCGCAGGTTGTAGACCACTGTTAGAGGAAGTTGCACTCACCTGTTCCCGCCGCTCTGGACCGTTACCGCTGCCCGGGATGTCACCGTCCATCGCTGTCGCTCCTATTGGATGACGGGACGGCGTGCACAGCGACGTGATGACGTCGATGGTGAGCGCCAACAATGCAGAGGATCCCGAAGAGGACGCGCCGGAGCCCGAGGACAGATAAGTGATCGTCAGCGGACCACACAGGGCAACGTAAACGGCTATCCTGCGGCAGCTGAAGCAGTCAGCACTGCCGGATAGCCGTTTATGCGATGCACCCGACATACAAAAGCATTGTATGTTGATGCTGCCTTCAACATGTGATGGCCTCTGAGAGGCCATCGCATGTTGAAATTATCGTATGTCGGGGCCATCGTAGGTCGAGGGGTCACTGTATTATGTCAATAAAGCTTATGCACTGTATAAAGTGAAGTTACGTAACTTTTAAAAACCGTTGTGTTTAAACACCTTGTCATTTGAAGATCTCAAAATAGTAGTAGTAGTTCACATATAGTTTAAGTTAGTGAAAAAGGTAGTACATTTTTGGTGCAAATCTCCAATTTAGTTTAAGTTAAGATACTTCTTAGTCCAACTGATCGAGTCCAACTAACACTTGACCTGTTAACTGTATCACAGTCATCTGTACACTGAGAGCAGGCAGAGATATTGAACTAGTGTTGATGATTAAAATAGAAGATATACTAGAATGTTGGGTACATTTTATTCAGATCATTTATAAGCCTCATTTGTATTAAACCCAGGAAACTACTAAAAGATGAAAGGCAAAGAGCAGTAATGTGGGGCACCTCTCCATGAAGGGCAAGGATGTTATTGTGGTAAACAACCCTCACATAAAACAATAGCCTAGAGTTATCAATTTGTCTGAGTTACAAAATGTCTGACTGGTCCATAAGAACCATTTACAGCTCAGATTATTTTTCAAACAGCTCTGATGATATAAAGGCTTAGCCATGATTGGTTGTTGTGGGCTATTGTATCCAATAACAAGACTATATGACAATGAAAGGTGTCAATGTTCATACAAACAACATTAAGCTAAAAATGTATTTAGATTTATTCACATGAACCTGTTCTTACCGAAATCTGTCTCTTTACAAATTTTCACCGTCCATGACAGCATCTGTCCAAACTGCAACACAGACACAGCTTCATCACTGTTATGCACAACAATAAAGTATACTGTATCTGCCACTTCTGAACCTCAGAGCAAAGAATTCAGTCTGGCCAGAGGTGTTTGCAATACATTACATGTAGTTTTTTTTCTTTTATGGATTTGTGGCAGATTATACTTGCATTATGTGCATTATCCTACAACACTAAGCAGCAGGCCATACAATCTATTTAGATTCTTAGGCCATAAAATCCCCATGTGAAGGTAATAGAACTGATCAGTGTATACAAACTGACCTGCTGAGATGATGTGTCCAGAAACCTGTATAATGTAGACAGGATACTGACTAGGAGCACCGCTTCTTTGCTGTTAAACTCATCTTCTCCAGAGCTCAGTTGGTTTGTAAGGGATCTCTGTGAAGAAAAATGACAGATGTGGTTCATGTATGTAGAACACGACATAATAACTGCAGAAAAGAAGATCAGGTTCTACAGAGATTGTACTAGAAAGATATGTTCCTGTCACTCCGGCAATGTTACCATCTCCATATAACATCTCCAACTTTCAGTGGTTTAGTGACAATAAGAATAATGCAGTATGCAGGTATAGAGACTGTTATCAGGACAGGGGTTTTTTTTTTATCCCAAAATATCATCAGACACATGGAAACTTACTTGAAACTGTGTGATCAGCAAAGATGTTTTTTCCACAATGTTTACTGCACTTGCTTGCCCCTCATCTTCCTCATCTAGAAATGTACAGCACATAGACATGGAGCAGTAAAGCAGACAATAAAGGACAGCAGACGGTCTTCAAAAAGTTATCTCAAGGGGATTCCACTTCTGGTATGCAGGATCACACAACACAAACATTGACGCACTACTGCAAATGTACCAGAATTATGGCCTTAATTGCCCCTGAAAAACTGGCTTATATGATTTGTGCCACATTTATTATGAGTTTTAGACAGACTCGTGCCTCGCTTGTCAGAAGGGGCATGGCTTAGCAGAAAAGTTGGTCTTAACTTAGATTAACAGATTTATTAAAAGTGGCCTGAGTTACCTATGGCACTGTGTTAAATATGGTGCCACTGATGACTGTCTAAGGAATGGATAGCATTAGCAAATCTGGGTCATTATGTAATATAAGCACTCAGAAGCCAAACCAGCAAGAGAAATACTGGATCTGCTTATGTTGGAGACACGGCTAATACACAGAGGGGAACAAGGCAGAGTTTAGCATTTTTGTCTGTCTCTTAAAAACCAGGAATTTACAGAGGGGACGGAAACTGTCATAGAGATGTGAGAAAATACAACTATGTGTGGTCCAAAATACATGTCCCTAGACACAGACATGGCACCCAGAATAAAATCCATTTCTGATAAAGACATTTGGTTTTTGCTGTTCTCTTTTCAGATCCATTTTATTTGTAGGAAATGCTTAAAGGGGTTAACTCATTAAAATGATCTTCAGGGATGAAAACATTAATAATAATTAGTAATATGTATGTATGTGTGAAAAAGAAAAAAAAAAATATATATATATATATATATATATATATATATATACAGGGGTGTGGAAATTGAATAATAAACTACTTGTCCACGGGACTAAAACGGAGCAAAATCTACTTGTCCCTCATGACGATCCACTTGTCCGGACCAATTTTCGCTTTTACGCTCTCATTTTTTTCCTCCTCGCCCTATAATAGCCATAACTACCTACTATAAGGATACCTTTTAATTTTTCAGTAACATATTCTCAGAACCCAAAAAATTGTGAAATTTAAATAGTAAAAGATAATTTTGCAAGTCTGGTGGTTTTCTTGTCTACACCATTTACCTTGTGGTTGAGATAACATGTTGTTTGGATACTTTAGGCCGCCTGGTTACAGTGATACCAGATTTGTATAGTTTCCCGCATTTTTTACAAATTGAAAAAAGATTCTGAACTTTTTTTTTAGTTTTTTAATTACCATTTTTTGACCCCTGTAGCTTTTTTATTAAAAATTGTTTTTTTTCCGCATACTGGGCTGTATGAGGGCTCATTTATTGCGCCATAATCTGTTTTTGTATCGGTACCATTTTGGTATTGATCTGACTTTTTAACCGCTTTTTAACTTTTTTTCCTGGGATAATATAAAAATATATTTTTACATTTACGTAGTGCTGGGCGATATACCGGTTCATACCGAATACTGGTGTTTTTTTCTGTACGGTATGAATTTTTCCCTATACCGCAATACCGGTGGGGCCCCTTCCCCCTCTCAAATGAATTTTTAGCAGCAGAGCGCTTGGGAACTAATCATATATGACCCAAGGGCGCTGTCCTGCTTTTCCTCCTCCCCACAGAATGAATGAACTATCAGCCGCAGCGCTGTCCCCACATCGGGGGACGAATCATGTTACCCCCAGATCTTCTTTTCCTCCTGTGAGCCGCGGTGCTGGAAATGAATGAGTTGTGAGATGCGGGCGTGGGACGGAGAACGGAAGCTGTCACCTCCCCCTGCAAGCACTGAAAGCCAGTGGTCCGCGGGCGCTGTTCAGAAAAATACTGTGATACACATTTTTGGTCATACCGCCCAGCACTACATTTACCACATGGGACAAATAATTGTTATATTTTAATAGTTCGTACAATTACGCACGCAGCAATACTAAATATGTTTATTTTTATAATGTTTTTATTTAGGAAAAGTGGGTGATTTGAACTTTTAACATGGAAGGAGTTAATGTGTGTCTTTTAAACTTTTAATAAAACTTCTATAGTGGATCTCCCCCCGCGATCACGCTGTGGGGGGGGGGGGGGAGCGATCCACCCCACTAGTCCACCAGGGAGCATTCACATGTCCCTTTAGACGCAAGCATTCACATGTCCCTTTAGACGCAAGCATTCACATGTCCCTTTAGACGCAAGCATTCACATGTCCCTTTAGACGCCGCTGTCAGTTCTGCCGCATGCTGGCTATTAGCGGCAGCCCCAGGCTACTGAGTACAGAGCGGGCAGGAGTTGGGAGCCCATTCCATACAGACTGCTGAGCACCGCCACGCTTGTCAGGTCCGGCCCTGCTTGCCTGAAGCAGGGCTAAGGGCCGGAAATATTCACCTGCCCGGCACCCCCGGAACTGCATGTCCCAGGAGTCGGGCAATAGGAATTCCACATCCCTGTATGTATGTATATATAAATATATACACATACACACACACATATATATATATATATATATATACTTTACCACTTTTGTTGTTTACTAGACTTATTGGAAGCAACGCTCTTGGTGATGTATGCGGATCCTGCTCACTGCAAGTCGCTCTTGTCCATTGCAGGGTGTTACATGTAGACGACTATCCATGTCTTTCCATTCTCAACTGTGCATGAGCTTGTTTACGATCCACCCAGGAACAGCACAAGTGCACTTGCAAACACTGTGCCTGCTCTTTAAATTTAAAGTGTGCAACAAAGCAACTACATGAGGTGTGCACTTGTCTTATGTGCAGTGGTCTCTCTCTAAAGGCGTGTTTCCCAACCAAGGTGGCTGTCCGGGCATGTTGGGAGTTGTAGTTTTGCAACAGCTAGTGGAACCCTAGTTGGCAAACCCTGCTCTAAAGGAAAAATGAGAAAGTCTTTGCAACTGCAGTTGCGGTGTACCATAACTGATCGGGAATCTGTGCATGCGCAGCTTATTATTGAAAAATGATTACCTGGACAAACGCAGATTCAATATACATAACCAGGGGGTCTGGCTTACAATAAGTCTAGTAAAGAAGTAAGCAGAAAACTGGTAAAAATAAAAATATATATATATATATTTTTTTTTTTCTAAGTTTCATATTTTTATACCTGAATACATAAAAAATAAGTATTCCTATGGTGGCCAGAATGGATTTGACCTGCTCCCAGGTTTCTTTCATCTGGAAGCACATGAGTAGCTTTTTAGCTGTTTTACATTTTTGACCAATACGTTACCTAATGCAACAAGAAACTGAGGGATCTTTGGCTGATAATGCATTTGGATGGTGTAAAATATCTGCACCAAGCACTCCAAACATAGCAAAGAGATGTTCTTTCCTTTGTCCTTTTTCCCAGAATCCTCAGCTGCACATGGTATTGAGGTATATCTCCACATTAACACCCTGTGTGGTTAGATTGGGAGTTGGCTGCTGTTAACATACATTTTTTAGGTCTTTCTAAATAAGTCACAGTTACAGAAGATGCATAATCTTTGGTAGCCTGTGTCATTCAGGAGATGCTCTTTACCTGGTTATCTCACAGATGCTGTAGAACATTTTCTCACTATTCTGGCCATCAGGTCCATCTATAGCCCCAGTCTCTTTTAGTTGCTGAATTTTCTGTAATGCAGTGCCAACAGCATATCTCATGAAATCTAAGTTGGATCGAAGAACACTGAGACTTTCTTCATGGACCTTCATGCTGTCTCTGCAAAGAGGCCAAGCAACATATACCTCTAATGAAAATGTAAGCTAAGCAGGCAAGTGCTTTCCAGGACAGACATACGTGAGAATAAAGACAGTCTATACATTTACAGAAAAACATCATACCTGAATAAAGCGGTTAAAAGTGTGGAAACAAATCCCATAGACAACAAGCTCCTGTATGCTTTACTACCACCTCCTGTTCTTCCTTTAGCAGATTTCTCCTTCAAGATGTCAACTAGTTTGCTGTAGCACTTAAATAGTCCCAATATGTCTTCAAACTTACATTTACTGTGAACAGATCAGACCATAGATGAAATGATTACAAACAATTTGAATGTTTTTATAGGTAGCAAAAATTACATTCAAAATTATTGAACTATAAAAAATAAAAACGCTGAGTTCAAATGTGCGCCAAACTTTTTCTCAGTGGCTAGTGATAATATACAATCATAGTGTCCTTGAAAGAGATGTGGTCCAACACAGATGCAATATACGTTATGGGAAATATCTTGGAAAACATTAAAGTGCTTGTGGAGAATTATCTATGTCCGTTGCCTATTTTAAAACCGTCATGTCATTGCTTGTTATGCACTCAAATGCCAAAAACTATAGGGCAAATGTCATAAAGGGGATTTTCTGACGTCACAAAATCGATGGCCTATTTTTAGGGGATGCTGTGCTTGAGCAATCCCCTGCACAACTGCTACTAAATGCATGTCTCCATTAATAGAGCAGTTAATAGGCATTCCTGATCAACAGGAATGCCAAGAATCAGTTCTACACTGATCTGACATTGGTAGGATATGTGTGGGGAAAAAGCAGCAGAGCTGAAAAAGTATAATAAATAATAATAATATAAAAAAATATATATATATATATATTTGTGGTCGTTGCTACATGACTGATATGCGTACAACCCTAGTACTAACCTAACAACCAACTGTAACCAATAACCTATCAACCTCAACTAAGCAGTCTGAAGTGTGCCATAACTGCGGCGTAAAGAATATGCCTGGAAAAGAGGGCATACCCTGTGGTAAGTGTGATGGAATGAAAAGAAGGGGGGGCGGGTGGGAGCGAAGAACCCACAGCGTCATTGAAGGGGGGAGAGCCGTGGGTTCTTATGGTCATCCCGCTCCTCCCACAATTACAGGCCAGCTGCGCAGGCCTTTCCATTTGTGGTCGTTGCTACATGACTGATATGCGTACAACCCTAGTACTAACCTAACAACCAACTGTAACCAATAACCTATCAACCTCAACTAAGCAGTCTGAAGTGTGCCATAACTGCGGCGTAAAGAATATGCCTGGAAAAGAGGGCAAAACCCGGATTTAAACAAACATTTGTTTATTGCAGATTACAACACAAGAGACTGGAATGCGCTAGCCATTTCTTTGCGAGGGTTAGGGACATACTGCATGTAGCATCCGCATTTCCAACATCCTAATTTCATGATTACGTGGGCTGGGACCCCGTGCTTAGAAGTGGCTGTAGCTGCGCCAATACGGAAGGAGTGACCGGATAATGAAGTCGGGACTCCTCCCAGCGACCTGACCGAAATGCGTAAATGTTTGATGAATTGAGAAGTAGTTAGCGGGTTGGATCTGAAATGGAGTAAAGGGTCGTCAGCTGATAGGTTAACACAGGCATTCAACAATTCACGGAGGACTGTGACAGGACACCATTTGTGCGCGGTGGGGAAAACCGGACAATCACAGTTTGACCCGGAGACGAGGTCTTGGTCTGACTGAGGGACAGCTCGAAATGATCAGAGACATGTGACAGCTGACTGACCTTAAGAAAGGGCGCGTTGACAGTCCGAGTAGTACACTCACCCGGTCTGAGAAACCCATAATAGGCAAGGTACATGGCCGCTATCAATGTGAGGCTATCACGAATACCCAATGGTGCGAAGTCTAACAAGTCGGACAACTGCCTGAACATGTTGCCTGTGATTGGTTGTCTGACTGGGCTGCGAGGGACTTCCTTCTTAAGGATGCCCTTCAGAGCGGACTTCACCAAGCGAGAAGAGAGTATAGAGTAACTACGGGTATTGGTCAAGGATAAATGGTGTTGGATACCGGCTAGATAACTCTTAATAGTATTGTGGGATAAATGCAGTGTGGTATGGCAAAACCCGACATATGCTAATTGGAAGGAAACTGAAATCTTGTCGCCTTCGGCGTGCTTGGATCTGAATTTGGAGAATGAGTTCCACGCCGTACCATAAATTTTTCGTGTATTTGCGGACAAGGAATCACTGACCAAACGTTTGGCTATCCGAAGGTGCTGGTTCAGTTCATGACTAGTGAATGGAATGGGGGAACTTGCGGCCCTATGGAATCGGCTTCTGGCATCACCTGAAAGAATTGTGACAGGTTGTTCCTAGATAAGGCATCTGCTGCAATATTCTGGACTGCTTCAATGTGAGCACATGTGAAAGTAAATGTATGTTGTAGGGACAGCCAAACTAACCGTCTAGCCAAGCTCATTTATCTATAACATAGCTGACCGTCTAACACCAGGACAGAGAGAGAGTATCCGAAGACGTGTCGGATGAGAATTGTATACGTGACTGGACCTAGACAAGTACGAAACGTTATACAAGTACCTTAACAACCTAGAACACCCTGAAGAGCATCTTTAGGAACGAGACTACACAGAGAAAGGAGTGCATCGACAACGCAAGCAATCACAACCTGAAAACGTGTCAGGTTCATGAGGTGATTACTTGGAGAACAATGTACGACACTTTAAACCAGAACAGAGGGAAAGTATCCGAAGATGTGTCGGACGAGAATCGTATGCGTAACCAGGCCTAGACGAGTATGCTCCCCGGTGACAAGTGCGAAGCGTTATACGAGTACCATATCAACCTAGAACACCATGAAGTACATTTTTGGGACATGACTACACAGAGAAAGGAGCGCATCGACAACGCAAGCAATCACAACCTGAAAGCGTTTCAGGTTCATGAGGTGATTACTTGGACAACAATGTACGACACTTTAAACCAGGACAGAGGGAAAGTATCCGAAGGCGTGTCGGACGAGAATTGTATGCGTAACTGAGTCTAGATAAGTGTGTGCCCAGTGGTAAGTGCGAAAGTTCATACGAGTACCATGACAACCCAAAACATCGTGAATTCCGTTTTTTGAGAACGTGACTATATCGTAAAAGAGGTGCACCGACAACACAAGTAAACACAACCTGAAGACGTGTCAGGTTCATGAGGTGATTACTTGGATAATAAAACAAATCTTATCACCTATGTGTGGCGTTATTGCTGTTTTGAAGGCGTGTCAGTAACAACCGTGCAACGTACCCCCTGCAGGCGTGGCAGGCATGATGGGTATACATCACATATGTGTGGTGTTATTGCTGTTCTGAAGGCGTGTCAGTAATAACAATTATGCGACGTACCCTTTCTGCAACATGACAGGCTTAACAGGTAAACACCACCTATGCGCAATGTCAGTGTCGTTCAGAAGGCATGTCAGTACCAACGATAATGAAACATACCCCGTCTGCAAGGTTTACTGGGTAAGCCCCGCCTGTGCGTCGTGTAATTGTCGTTCTCAATATGTGTCAGCAGCGACAACTGCTATGTATCACCCTGCCTATATAAAGATGCGTGCAGAACGACTACGTGTGAAACTGTCGTGAACCGCTATGCATGGCTGTACCACCAACTTGATGAACCTATACTCGGGCCAACCATATACGCGTATAGACCACCAGTGAACGCCTGAAGCTAACCACGACCGATGGCAGAGATTATGCCGGCAAGTAGTAACTATTGTGACCACATATCTGCGTACGGGGCCACACCCCATGTGCTGTATGAGCATGTGTGCTGCACAAAACTGCGGGCGTACGAACTTCACAAATAGCGCAAGCGCATGTACAGAACACATGCCACGAGTGCACACGCAGCCTGATTCCCGCGTGCACCCGAGTAATATAACCCTACAAACATGCGTGATACAAGTCCTGCGAGCGGGTGTGCAGCACAATCCTTATGAGTGCATATTCAGTAGTAATCCTACGAGCGTGGGGGCCATGTAATACTATAAACGTGCGTACAGTGTGACTCGTATGAGCGTGTACATAGTATGATTCCTATGAGTGTGTACAACATGACTCCTACAAGAGCGTGTGTAGTATGAACCTTGCAAGCGAGTACAAGCATGTATACCACGTAAACCTACGAGCAAGTGTACAGTATGAATGCTACATTGGTATGCACCGCATGAACTTTATGAATTATGCGAGCGAATGTACCGTATAAATGCTACCGCGAATGTACTGCATAATCCTAACGCGTGTAAAGTAAGAATCCAACAAGCGTGTGTACAGGATATCCTACCAGTGTGTACTGTGTACGGCATGAATCTTATAAGTATGTACGCAGCATAATGCTACAAATATGTACAAGCGTGTGTATAGAGTAGATGCTACAAGCATGCACCCCACAAATATGCTCAAGCGTGAGTGCGGTATGAATGCTACAAGCAAGCGTACAGCATGAATGCTAAGGGCGAATGTACAATATAATCCTACAAGCGAGTGTACAGTATGAAACCTGTAGGCAAGTAAACGGCATAAACTCTACAAGTGTGTACTGTATGAATCTTACAAGCGTGTGTGCAGTATAAACCTTACAAAGGGGGTGTACAGTATGACCCTAAAAGCGTGTGTACGGTATAAAACTACAAGCGCGTAGAGAACGAATGAACCCTATAAGCGTGTGTGGCGTATAAATGTTACCGGCATGAATCCTACCAACGTGTATGGGTACCAGGATGTGTACAGCATGAACCCTACGGCATGATTCCTATAAGTGAGAATCGTAGCTCCACAACAGCTGGAGGCACACCGCCCGGAAACACAGAAGTATAAATGAAAAGAAAACTGTGAGGAAGTTAGTTAAGAGACAAAGGTTGGAGGTGAGCGCAGCTGTTGATGTAGCATGCCTTAGACTGACCAGATTGGCAGCTGTGGGGGTGAAGCATAAGCCCACAGGGTGGGGCGGAGCGGTGAGTCCGATTGAGTGTAAAGGTGTGCGAGTCTCAGTATACCGGAGACACATATAGATCCTCCCAGCAGCACAGAACTACAAAATATGATAATGATATATATGTGCAGGAGGCTGTTCACATAGAGCGGTAATGTTATACATGTGCAGGAGACTGTTCACGTGGTGCGGAAATGATAAAATATGCAGGAGACTGTTCACATAGTGCGGTAATGATATACATGTGCAAGAAGCCTAACACATAGAGCGGTAATGATATGCATGTGCAAGAAGCCTAACACAGTGCGGTAATCATATACATGCGCAAGAAGCCTAACACATAGTGCGGTAATGATATGCATGTGCAGGAGACTGTTCACATAATGCAGTAATCATATACATGTGCAAGAAGCCTAACACATAGTGCGGTAATGATATACATGTGCAGGAGACTGTTCACATAGTGCGGTAATCATATACATGCGCAGCAAGCCGTTCACATAGTGCGGTAATGATAAGCATGTGCAGGAGGCTGTTCACATAATGCAGTAATCATATACATGTGCAAGAAGCCTAACACATAGAGCGGTAATGATATGCATGTGCAGGAGGCTGTTCACATAGTGCGGTAATCATATACATGTGCAGGAGACTGTTCACATAGTGCGGTAATCATATACATGCGCAGCAAGCCGTTCACATAGTGCGGTAATGATAAGCATGTGCAGGAGGCTGTTCACATAATGCAGTAATCATATACATGTGCAAGAAGCCTATCACATAGAGCGGTAATGATATGCATGTGCAGGAGACTGTTCACATAGTGCGGTAATCATATACATGTGCAGGAGACTGTTCACATAGTGCGGTAATCATATACATGTGCAAGAAGCCTAACACAGTGCGGTAATCATATACATGCGCAAGAAGCCTAACACATAGTGCGGTAATGATATGCATGTGCAGGAGACTGTTCACACAGTGCAGTAATCATATACATGTGCAGGAGGCTGTTCACACAGTGCAGTAATCATATACATGCGCAGCAAGCCGTTCACATAGTGCGGTAATGATATGCATGTGCGAGAAGCCGAATGCCGATATGTAATACAATAACCGGGCTGGGGCCGGGCTGACCAAGGGTTTCCCTGAACTCCGGCTCACCTCCGGAGTCCGGGAACAGCCAGCGTTACCCCCAGTCAGCCACGGCCACTTACCACCACCATGCCGGCTGAAGCGACCTTCCAGTCAGCTGACTCGTGCAGTCAGCTGACCGGTGGGAACGTGACTCCACCTCCTGCCGACACCATGTGACAAACCCTCAAGCGAAGAACCCACAGCGTCATTGAAGGGGGGAGAGCCGTGGGTTTTTATGGTCATCCCGCTCCTCCCACAATTACAGGCCAGCTGCGCAGGCCTTACCATATATATATATATATATATATATATATATAAATAAAGTTTTATTTAAAACCTGTTTTATGTATACAATGGACCAGGATTTATCAATCTGCCTAAAACCAAACCTTTCTGGTTTTCCCATAAGATTTCATTTTACCTGAGCTCATTAAGATATGAAAGCTGAGCTGTGATTGGTTGTTAAGGGCAAAATCGACTGTTTTGGTTTCCGGCAGATAAATAAATCTGGGCCAGTGGGTTAAAGATTGATCTAGTTTCAGGTCAATGTGTACAACATCCCAAGAGTTCTATGCAAGAGTCCTATTAATCAGAAATTGAATGCACTAGGTGTTGTATGGTTGCCATGGCCAAGTGTACCCTCCAGCAGGTACTTTGTCACTCCACGCCTGATCTCACTGGGCTGGAGTTAATATTTGGAGGTACTTTTCAAGACATTAACATCTTTCCTCCCTGGTTGGACAGACACTGAAATAGCTGCAGTCCGTCCATACTAAAGGCTTACATTTGAGTTGAGCCAAATTCACACAGGTTGCTGCTGTACTTTTTCAGGTTTCACAAGAAAAACATCCAGAAACAGCATGCCAGCAGATCTACTTCTTACCTATAGTTGGCTGTGGTAAAGTTGTACTCCATGAGCACCTCACATACTCCCATAACCAGAACTGCGTAATTAAAATTTTTCATCCCAACTCCAGAAGACAAAGAGAAGTCAGCTGACTTGTCCTAGTTGGGAAGGAAGATCATACGGTTGCCATCATGCTTTAACAAAATATAACTGCAGAAGGGGCCCTGACTGACAAAAGCCATCTGGGACACAGTGCTCAGCAAAGAAGGAAGAGACATACCATATATACTCGACTATAAGCTGAGTTTTTCAGCACGATTTTTCGTGCTGAAAACACCCCCCTTGGCTTATACTCAAGTGAACTCTCTGTCCTCAGTGTTTCCAAACTACAATTCCCAGCAAGCCCGGACAGCCATCGGCTGTCAGGGCATGCTGAGAGTTGTAGTTTTGAAACATCTGGAGGTCCGCAGGTTGAAGACCACTATGGCCTTCGTCATCATCCAGACCCCCCCCCCCCCTTTAGTTTTGTACTCACCTCCCCTCAGTGGGACGTTAGGGTGAGCTGGTCCAGGCCATCTGTGCTGCAGGGACCATCCAGTGGGGAGGGATAGTCGTTTTGGGCTGTCCATCTTCACCGGGAGGGCCTCTTCTCCGCGCTTCGGGCCCAGCCCCGGAATAGTGACGTTGCCTTGACGTCGACGCAAAGGGACGTTCATGAGCAACGTCCCTGTGCGTCGTCGTCAAGGCATCGTCCCTATTCCGAGCCCGAAGCGCGTAGAAGAGGCCCCCCCCCCCCCCCCGGAGAAGATGGACAGCACGGACCAACTATCCCTCCCCACCGGACGATCCCTACAGCACAGATGGCCCGGACCAGCTCACCCTAACGTCCCACTGAGGGGAGGGGAGTGGCCGTGGTGGTCTTCAATCTGCGGACCTCCAGATGTTTCAAAACTGGGAGTTGTAGTTTTGTAACATCTGGAAGTCCGCAGGTTGAAGACCACTGTTAAATCAGACATTGACAAGCGGTGATGATGAAGGGGGGGGGATGATGACAGGGGGGGATGATGACAGGTGGTGATGAAGGGGGGGGTGTGGGATGATGACAGGGTAATGATGAAGGGGGGGATGATGACAGGGTGATGATGATGAGGGAGTTAATGACGGGGGTCTGGATGATTACATGGGGGGATGATGTATTTCCCACCCTAGGCTTATAGTCGAGTCAATAACTTTTCCTGGGTTTTTGGGGTGAAATTAGGAGCCTCGGCTTATACTCGAGTATATACGGTAAGAAAGAAGAGGTGTCTGTGAGCGACTACAAGTAGTGATGGCAGAATAGATAGAAGGAGAGGAAAAAATGCTCCTCCCCTCCATCACATACATTAAATTATTTTCAAGTATTTTTCCAATTTATTAAGAAACCTTACCAGCTCAAACTCCTCCAAATCACATTTTGTCATTCTTCTGGTTATGGATTCCAGCATCTCATCAATTTCTTGTTGGCATGCCGTATAGTCCTCATCGTCATCATCGTCCATTCCTTTTTCTTGAAGTAAAGTGCTCCTTTGTTTATACCAACTTAAGCAACTATGAAGACTGCTCAGCAAGTGTGCCTAATCCACAGTATAATAATAAAAATATAGTTGTCAAAGAGCCCTTTAATATACAGAACAGGTAAACACAGCATATACTAAGTGTTAGCTTGTTCCTAGATTAGCCCAGGAGTGGTCAGATAGTTGATCATAATCTAATGAATGCTCGCTGCTAGACTGTAAGTTCTGCCATCCTATGATGTTAACATAGCCCACCTTATAAACAAAAAGCTGCATGTCTGACCTTAACATAACATTAAAAAGTTGGGACATCAGACTCCCAATGCAGGCCTTGTCACCCACCCACTATTCGTTTATGATGGCAGAAGGACTAAAAGCAGTGGAAGCAGAGATGGGTACAAAACCGCTAGGAAGAAAGGCAACAGTAGCAGGACCAGCACCATGGAAAACCCTGCCCAACCTATTACTTCAAAACACTGCGCATGTCACATTGTTTGTCCCAGGGGGAAAAGCACACTTAACTGGTGGTTTATAAAGCATTTCATTCTGACTAGACAAAAAGAAAGTCTACCTAACCTTTATGACTTACCAATACAGATTAGCTATCAGTTAAGGTACTCTCAGAAACAAGACAAAAAAACTACTACAAAAAATTGTAATCAGATTTTGCATGCTTTGAAGGAAATCTGTCACTTGGCATATGCTGTCGTATCTGAGGGCATCATAAACTAGTGTCAGAAAAACTTATCAGAACTATGCAGTACTTATATTGTTCTGTTCGGCCATTCTGAAGTTATACTCATTGATTTCCTGCCCATCGGCCTTTGATACACAGCTGTCTGTTTACACACAGTAAAGGAGGACAGCTACCATAATATCAAAGGAACTGCTGCACAGAACAATGCAAGTCATACACTTTCTGATTAGTTACTCTGGTCAGCTTTAGGCTATGTTCACATGTTGGACTTTCCGTGCAGAATTCCACGTTGGAATTCTGCACAGAGATTCCACTAAAGCAGAGTTCCTTTGAATTCGATGGGATTCTGCTGCGCTGTGCACACAGCGTAATTTCCATGTCCGTTCTTTCTGCAGACTCAGCACGGAAAGCATTGTCGTGCGGACATTCCAACGTGTAAACAAAGCCTTAAATTTCCAAAGTCTCTTTAAAAAGGGATTAACCAAGAAAGGTATTTCCTTTGGTCTCTCCCTAATGGCTCATTTGCAATTTCATATGTATGTATCAACAATAGTTCAGCACTGCAGGGACACTAGGATCCTTATGCGCTGTGAATGGACTAAGTCCCGTTATGAAGCGTCTAATGGTGCTCTGAACTCAAGTAATGCAAACAACTTACGGAATAAGACTTCAAAAATAGTCAGCACTCCCCACGTCCTCTTAAGAGTATCTTCTTTATTATACTCACATATCCAATACAAGGGAGGATGACATACAGAGAGGGGGGGGGGGGGGGTACCACAAGGCGACAGCACTGTTTTCCACTATAACGTGCCTCAGCTGCAATAACACAAACAGGTGCATAATTACCATAAACCAATCACCATTGCCTTACACCTAAACATGTGACCACATAACGTATCAGACCAGGAGTGGGTGTCAGACAAAGGAACTCATTTCCACCCGATCATTTAACCCTAAAGGGCCCATAGCTTCGGTTCTTAAAATCCAGGTAGTTTCTCTTTGCAATAGCTTCTTTTCTCTAAGCTCTCCTGGCTTTGCATTAACCTGTTCTATGCCGGCGAGGTGTAAAACAATAGGGTCTCCTCTGTGTTGAATAAAATGAATAAAAGTGTCCTCTAATACGGGTCCTCCGCTACCTCTTCGTCTTGCCCACGTAAAGAAAACCCTCACATACACAATGTATTTAGAACGACAAGTGATCAATTCTTGCACCTTGTGTACAATGGCTCCCATGGTATTGGTACTGAGATTATATTTGCAGAAGTTACATGATTTACATTGCATATTACCTTTGGGGATCATCTCTTTTACCCAAGACTGTTGTTTTCTATTCTCTTTTCTAGCATTATTTTAATAATATCCCTTATTGTCCTATTTTTCTGATATGCTATTAAAGGTCTTATTTTTGTTATCGTGTTAAGATCCTCATCTCCTAATACATACCAATTGTTCTTAATTGACTGTTCTAAGATTTTGTTCATGGGAGATTTATTAAATGCAAAAGTAAACCTCTCTGTATTACTTCTTTTACATTGCTTACTTCTTATTTAATTTCTGTATCTTCTATCTAGTCTTTTTGTTCCTGCTTTTATTAGTTCTTCTGGATACTGTCTCTCTCGCTTTTATTAGTTCTTCTGGATACTGTCTCATTAGCTTATTGGTGGTATGTAGCTTTGTCTTTATTAATTCTTTTTAATCTGACGAATTGCCCGTAAGGGATTCCCTTCTTTACGGATGCAAACTATTAAAATGCAGCAACAAGTTTTTAGCTACTTTTTTGCGGTAGCCTACACTTAATTCACCATTGATTATTTTCAGACACACGTCCAGAAACTCAATGTAGTCTCCTCCGAACTGACTAGTGAACTCATATTTACCTTGTTTCTAGCATTCAAATATGCTACGAACTCCGTAAACTGCGCTTCTGTTCCTGACCAGATGATCAATATATCTACAAAACGCACATAGGTTTTAATATATTGTGTGAACGGGTTCTGAGTGGTGTACACTTGTTTAGACTCTAACATGGCCAAAAATAAAATTGTATATGCACAGGACACTGGCATCCCCATCGGGGTGCCAGTGTCCTGTCGGTACCACCTATCGGAGAATTGAAATGTGCTGTTGGAAAGGATAAATTGAAGAGCCTCACAGATAAAAGTAATAAAGTCTGGAGATTTATCAGAATATTGTAAGAAAAGGAGATTTTTTTTTGTACTCACAGTAAAATCTCTTTCTCCTAGACTTCATTGGGGGACACCAATATTAAAGGGGTATATGCTCTTGCCACTAGGAGGCGCTGACACTAGGAAAAAACGTCAGCTCCTCCCTGGCAGGATATACCCACCCACTGGAAGTGAGGTAATCAGTTTTGTCACAAAGCAGTAGGAGAAGCCAACAAAGAAATATGTCCGAAGGACCCTAAAAAAGAATCCTGGATATAAAATAAACAAGAACCAGAAAAGATTATTGAGACAAAATATTAAGAAAATGGGTGGGTGTGGTGATGAAGAGATTTTATGGCGAGTACAAAAAATCTCCTTTTATCGGTCGCTCTTCATTGGGGGACATTAGGGAATTAGTCAGAGACCGAATCCACTCGACCGTAAGGCCTGCGGACGAGATCCTGGGCAGAGACAACCAAGGCCCACAAACTGAGCTCCCGGAAAGACCACCGTCCATGGAGATGGACTAGGATGCCAAAGGAAGAGACCGTCCTAACTAGAGACTCTAAACCTATGGTCCATAAAGAGAGACATGAAAAGGGCGACTAGGAAGCCAGATGGGCCAAAACCATCCTAGGAGGAAATAGGAAATCAACTCCAAGGAACACAGAACCAAACAGAGGGCTAGCCCGGCTGGGAAACAAAAATGGAAAGGGGCACAACAAGAGAACCCATCTAGAGTCAACCGAATCAAGAGAACATGGCAGAAAAAAACACCAGGGTGAGTGCGTACACCTGAGCAGAAGTCAAGCACAGTAGGTGGAGACCAGAAAAGCACTGGAAAAACGAAAGAAAGATGGAGGGCAGCTCTAGAGAGGCCTGGTGCATAAAATCGATGACCTGAACAACCGAAGACCCAAAAACCCTGTCCCAGGAGCCCACGTGAGCACTTGGGAGGCGAAATAAGCTTGAGTAGCGTGATCCTGAAGACCGAAACGCCCTCCACCTCGGGAGAACATGGACCCCAATGGAGGAGAAAGAAGGAATAACGGCCCATACCGGAGCATACCGGAACATCGGAGCATCCGACAGGTCACCCGTAAGACGTAAATGTAAGACTAAACGGACATAAGGAGCATCCTGGAACACCGGAGTGGCCGACCTGGGAATTGGAGGTACCCGAATCGCCTGGAGACGTCCACCTGTAGAGTAAGTAAACCCAACATCCACAAAACGCTCTGGGTGACAAACATCTATGTTGAGACAAGAAGAAGTGCGGTACAGAAAAACCGTCCCACAAATGGGATTGCGTAGAAGTCTGGGCAGAAGAGCTACCCTGCCCGAGACCTCAACCCAAAGGCCCAAAGAACCAGAAGAGCCAACCTAGAAAGAAGGCACTCCACAGCATACTAGGACAGTGTCCAAGACAAGGAGACTAATCGGACATGGACCACAGCAGTCAGAGCTGACCAAAGCCACATCCCCTCAGGATGGGAATGGAGGGGGGAAACAAAAGGAAAGGTTACTCCAGAAAACCGTAGTGTCAGTGTAGCGCAACTGACACCGACAAAGAGAAGGAGGAACAAACACCTCCAGGGAGATTGCACCGAGGGAGGAGGAGAGCAATAGCAGGACCCAAACCGCCGAGCGATACATGATCACATAAACACCTCCCACAGAGGAGAATGCAAAGACTGCATGAGCACCAGTAGATAACCAAGAAACAGGAAGACAGCCAGGATGCAAAAGTGTGCAGCTCTGCTGATTGCTCTCAGCAAAAAACAAGGGCCCAGCCAGGTACCCCACCTATATAGTGGAGGGGAAAACAAGGGGTGGACGCGATGAAACTATCACCATGCCAAGCTCCCTGATCCCCATACCCCCTGTGGAAAGGAGATTGTCAAAGTGCGCCAGGCACTATAGGAGCAAGGAAATGCCGCCCGAAGGTAAGTGGACAAAGCACCGGGTGGACATGGCCCCCAGGAACCCTGCAAAAACATATTGAGGTATGGAGAAGCCAATTTGTGTCCCCGGAGAAAATGGAGATCTGGACACTGGTGCTGGGCAAAAGCGACAAGATGCAAGATGTGACTATGAATGCAAGTAAGAAGCACACACACACAGGAACCAAAGCGTCCAACGTGGTGAAACCCTCGACCAGAATTACATCAACTGAGTCATCCAGGTCGTTGTCTAAGGCAACAGAGCCGGCGTCCAAACCACCCTGCACAGGATCCCAGGACAGATACCTGATGTGTTGCCCCATCAGGCCCCATGCCTGAACAGAGGCGCTCAACCATCGTAGACCTATGGGAACAAGAACACAAGAAGGCCTGAGGCACATCCCACTGAAAAAAAGGGAAGGTGGGCTCTACACCTGCAGAGAGGCCTAGCACACATAGGAACACACATGTGGTTACCGCACGATAGTAGTGGGGGTACCAAGACTGCTGACTCAAAAGAAACTGCAGACATCAAAATGTCCAGTAGTATGGAAGACAGGCTCACAACCATGCCCCTAGCAGACCAACATTGCACCCTTAGAAAGGGGAACAGAGAGTGCTGCTGTTGCTGTGAAAGTCCATGGAACCAGCAGGAAAAACCCACACCCCATCTCCTAATGGTGCCACACACCAGGACTGCAGTCGTAGACGCAAGAGAGGAAGGATGTATGTGGGAAAGGAAACATGCAGACACTGACAGATAGGTATAAAAGGTCAAATGAAACCACAGAGACACTCTCTTTGGAAATTCACATGGAAAATGATTCACCGGACTGCAGCCGTGGGAGTTGCAAGAGTGGGGAAGGTGACCTGGTGGATTAGAAAACCATGGCTATCTGGCATAGGGAACATGGCCACACCGGTCCCACATTAAGAACCACACACAGAAAGTGGGTTATCAGCCTTCAGCTGATGGAACCTGGTAAAGGAGGGAATCCTGCGAACCAGTATGTGGTGCATTGTATAGGGCCCATGGAGCAGAATGGGGTGACTCAATCAGAATTACACCTTGGGGTTACCTGAACTTCCGTGCACTGTGTAGAAAGCATATGGTAGTTGACCCAACGTAGCAGTAAACCATGCAGACAACCGTCTGGCTGATTGGTACAGGATTCCTGAACAACCACAGAAAGTGGGGTATTGGAGTGTGGCTGAACTAACAGGCAACGTGACTGTGTAAGAGACCCAACAGACGAAAGCCTGACTGTCTGGCATCAGACATGAGTACTCGCAGGGACTCTCATCCAGATTCCTGACACCAGCAGTGAGGTACAGGAAACCTGACCATGCCCGGGGTGGCCCTGAAAGCAATCCGGCCCAGAGGACGACTAGAGCATGGGGCACATTTCCGACCACTCGGACCGAGTGGCCCGGACACAAAACCACAGCCCAGGCCACGCTGCCAAGCAACCAGGTGTAACCGGGTCCCACACCAGAGGTGGCTAAGCAAACCCAAGCCTGAGTGAAACACCCCAGGTGAAAAGCTCCAAGGCCGAAAAAAGCATAGGGAAATTACCCCTGAGACCGAGATGAGCAGCCGCCATCTGGTAGATAGCACAATGGAAAGAAATCATGCACATGCAGAACATCAAGGGAGAGGTTCCTGAACCAGTACGGGACCACCATGAAAGAAGTGGCATACCCTATGAGGGAGCAGCGAGCAGAGCAACAGGCAACGCTAGCACAGAGGTCATTGCGCAGCCCAACCACCCTCAGATACAAGGGACGAGAGGTTAGACATGGCCGAGCAAGCATTGGATCCCAGCAATCAGAACAAACTGCATATATCCAAGAAAACACAACCCAGAAGGCAAGGCACAGAGAGGGAGACAGAAGGAACCCAGCTCAGGTGTCAGTCCAGCCAAAGCAGAAAGGCGGACAGACATACTCACCCACAGGGAGCATACTCCCCAACAAAGTCTTCGACCAGCTAGGGCCACCTGCCTTAAGCCAGCTCAGCTGGCAAACAGGGGCAAATGGGGGACCAGGACCCTAGGTAGACCACCAGGCACTGGTTGCTCGCGAGGAGGAGTTAACGGCCCATCCAGCAATGCACCGTTCACACATGGGGTATTTCCATACTCAGAAGAAATGGGGTTACAAATTTTGGGGCATTTTCTCCTATCACCCCATGTAAAAATTTAAAATTAGTGAAAAACCAGCATTTTAGTGAAATTTTTTTTTTCATTTACACATTCGATTTTAACAAAAAGTCGTCAAACACCTGTGGGCTGTTAAGGCTCACTGGACTCCTTGTTACGTTCTTTGAGGGGTGTTTTCCAAAATAGTATGCCATGTGTTTTTTTTTTTTTTTTTTTGCTGTTCTGGTACCATAGGGGCTTCCTAAATGCGACATGCCCCCCCCCCCCAAAAAAAAAAAACCATTTCAGCAAAATCTGCTTTCCAAAAGCCAAATGTGACTCCTTCTCTTCTGAGCATTGTAGTGCACCCGAAGTGCACTTGACATCCACACATGGGGTATTTCCATACTCAGAAGAAATGGGGTTACAAATTTTGGGGCATTTTCTCCTATTACCCCATGTAAAAATTTAAAATTAGTGAAAAACCAGCATTTTAGTGAAATTTTTTTTTTTCACTTACACATTCGATTTTAACAAAAAGTCGCCAAGCACCTGTGGGCTGCTAAGGCTCTCTGTACCCCTTGTTACGTTCCTTGAGGGGTGTAAAATTCACTCTCCAAAATCCAATTGTCGCTCCTTCCCTTCTGAGCCCTCTACTGCACCCGCAGAACATTTTACATTCACATATGAGGTATTTCCTCAAATTATGGGGGGATTTCTGTTCTTTTACCCCTTATAAAAATTCCACTGTAAAATATTTACTTTGCTGCTATTCCAGTGAAACACCTAAAGGGTTAAACTTTCTGAATGTCATTTTGAATACTTTGAGGGGTGCAGTTTCTATAATGGGGTCATTTATGGGGTTTTTCTCACATAAAGGCCCCTTCAAATCCACTTCAAGCTTAACTGGTCCCTGAAAAACTCAGATTTTGAATTTTTCATGAAAATTTTGAAAATTTTGAAAATTGCTGCTATACTTTGAAGCCCTCTAATGTCTTCAAAAAGTAAAAACATGTCAACTTTATGATGACAACATAAAGTAGACATATTGTATTTGTGAATCAATATATAAATGTATTTGTAATTTCTAACAAGCAGAAAATTTCAAAGTAAAAAAAAAAAATTTGGGTATTTTTCACCAAGAAAGGATGCAAGTAACAACACAAATTTATCACTATGTTAAAGTAGAATATGTCACGAAAAAACAATGGCGGAATCAGAACAAAAGTTAAAAGCATCCCAGAGTCATTAATGCATAAAGTGACAGTGGTCAGAATTGCAAAAAAGGGCTCAGTCCTTAAAGGGGAACTCCGCCACTAGACATCTTATCCCCTATCCAAAGGATAGGGGATAAGATGTCAGATTGCCGCGGTCCCGCTGCTGGGGAGCCCCGGGATCCCTGCTGCGGCACCCCGCTATCATTACAGCACAGAGCGAGTTCGCTCTGCACGTAATGATGGACAGTACAGGGGCCGGAGCATAGTTACGTCCCGGCTCCGCCCCTCCTGACATCACGGCCCGCCCCTTTCAATACAAGTCTATGGGAGGGGCGTGGCGGTCGTCAAGCCCCCTCCCATAGACTTGCAGTAAGGGGATGGGCCGTGATGTCACGAGGGGCGGAGCCATGCGACTCCGTCCCCTGTATCGCCCGTCATTACGCACAGAGCGAACTCGCTCTGTGCTGTAATGAGAGCGCGGTGCCGCAGTGGGGATCCCGGGGATCCCCAGCAGCGGGACCGCGGCGATCTGACATCTTATCCCCTATCCTTTGGATAGGGGATAAGATGTCTAGGGGCGGAGTACCCCTTTAAAGTAAAAAATGGGCTTAATGGGTTAAGTGATAACATACCACTTGAAACTTGTTTCTTTAGGAATGTTTTCAGTTTGTCCAGGATTTTGGGGATGGGATCACTCATAAGGGAAGTATAAGTGCTCGTGCCTGACAACTGCCTTTCGGCCTCTACCTTATTGTATTGTTTTGTCAAGACTACAACACTCCCCCCCCTTATCGGATCAGGTAACCACTAGGTCATCTCTTGTTTTTAACAACTCCATAGCTTTCGATTCCCCTTTCGACAAGGGAGGGACTGGTTTGCCTTTTGAAACAAATCAATATGGCTACCTTGTACAATAGGAGGAGAGAACTCTGACTTGTTACCTCTAGTAAACCTTTCGGTACCATTATCTAACATAATATCAATAGGTTTAAAACTCTGACTAAATTCCAATGCTAACATATCCACTAACACCCTGTCTTGTTGTGTAAACTCTGGAACTATAACAAACTCCAGGGGGCCTATTTTTGCTGGAATATCCCTTTCCTTCAGTTGCTGCTCATTCATAGGTTTATTAAAAAAAAACTTGGGACAGGTTAATCTTTCTAATGGCTCTATACAGATCTATCTCAAACTGCACATTGTTAACTTTCTCCCGTAACCCATAATTCAGTCCTTTAGATTGCAATGTAATACAGTTAGGTTCCAATTGTACGTCCGTCAAATTTATCACATTAGAGTCGAGTTCTACATCCGCCACGATACTCCTTTTCTTTTCTTTTGAGACTTTGGTTGCGGCCCCTTCTTGTTCCCCTCTTCCTAAAGGCGATATTGAACCATGGAACTAGCAGGTACGTTGGTAGGATCATCAGAGAGTCTCGCTTCTGAGTCAGTTGCCGTAGCTTCATTTTCTTTTTTATACTTATAGGAATAGAAGCGTTTGTTCTTTCTTTTATTGTACACTAGTTGTACGCTGCCTTTTGTTCCTGAGAGGTACGTTTGGCATATGCCTCTTTAGCTTTATTTAATTCACCCAGAACTTCAACTATTCAATGCAGCCTCTAGTTAGAACAATTTGCAACAATTTCTGTGAATGTTCTGTGTGCGCATGGAAAACCGGATCATCGTGAAACTGGGCAGGGATCTTATATGTTCCTAATCCCTTCGGAACTCGTTCACATTGTACATAGGTTTGCAATGAATTGACTGACCAAAATACTGACCTTTCTCGTTCTGCCAAGGTGGTAATTCTTAGCTCCAGTGATCTGAAACTCATCACTTCTAGGTCTTCTTTCATGTTACATTCCATAAAGTACACCCCCCCCCCACGCACACACAAGTCCTCTCTCCCTGTAAGAAGGACAATGTCCATAAGCTGCGCTCATGTTACTGTCTTCCATGTCTTGTGGCTTAAGAACCAAAGCTATGGGCTCTTTAGGGTTAAATGATCGGGTGGAAATGAGTTCCTTTGTCTGACACCCACTCCTGGTCTGATGTCATGTGGTCACATGTTTAGATGTAAGGCAATGGTGATTGGCTTATGGTAATTATGCACCTGTTTATGTGTTACTGCACTGTTATCCATGTGGATTCAGAGGCCAGTTTAAGCACGCTATAGTGCGAAACAGTGCTGTCGCCTTGCGTTTTAAACCCCGAACACACCCCCCCCCCCCCCCCAATCTCTGTATTTTGTCCACCCTGTACTGGATATGTGAGTATAATAAAGAAGATACTCTTAAGAAGACTCTTATTCAAAACGTCATTTCCAACTTACTGCCATCTCAAACCAATACCTCCTTAGCTGGCTTGAATGGGGCTAACAAACAGTCAGCCAGCACTATATGGGTATCGCCACATGCCCGTGAAACCATGCCTGCATGCGGCGGCAGTGATCGCAATATAGTACCGCCCTACCACCTCTGCCACCTCTGCCTACTCCCTTCTAGCAAGGTAAAAAGGCATTAGGCTGAAACAAGATCAAAACAGAAGTGAGCCACTGGGTAGCAAGGCAAGGTAATACCTTTCCTGCTCTACAGCTAATCTATTTACGAATATCAGTTTAGGTCAATACCATCACCACATTATCTTTCATTAACAGTTTTAGAACATGAATTTACCAGAGGTTCCTGCAATATTATCTGTTCCTTTTGGGCCGTAATACACTTCTCCAGCTTCAAAGGTGGCAACAAGTCCTGCTCTGGTTCATAATACCTCTTTAACTGAAAAAGCAAAATGCAGTAAGACAACTCAGGTGAGTACATAAGCTTCCCTGAACACTATGTACAAAAGCAGTTTGGAAGAATGCTTCACATCATAAAAATATAAGGTTCCAAGTCATTGGGGCAGTCCACAAACTTGATTGACGTCTCTCTCTCTATTTGAGTATAAGGTGAGATCTGTCAACTGGGGCCAGAGACCATTCTGATTATTTGGAGCTGTGTTCCTGGCCAAAGTTACAAATATGATAAAACAGCACAGCCATTCAGAGTGAATCATAGATCATTGTGACAGAGGAGGCCTGTCAGTATTTTATGCAGCCCATGGTTTGGGCAGCATGAAACTAGTGACAGCTTCCCTTCAACACAATTACTTCTTGTGACACACTTCTTGTTCATACAGAATAATGTTAACCCCTTCTTCCTCCATGTTTAACAATTACCAAACTGAGTAAACCAAATCGTACCTGAGCCACAAGTGTGTGCATGATGGGTCTGGCCAACTGAGAATTCCGTCGAATAACATCATAAAATCCCTAACAAAAAAATGAGAAAATTTGATATTTGCATCTATGTCTAAGGTCTTTTAAACAGGGATAGAAAAATATCACTTACCTCATAAAGAATCCGTCTAATGTCTTCTTGCTGACTCAAGCATCTTCTCAAACATCCTAGTATTTCCAAACAAAAAGCTTCATTTGCAGCTGAATTATACCGAGTGTGGACATCCACCAGCACCTGTCAGGTATAGAACAGACTATAATCATATGCAAACCCATTGATAAAGAAAAAGATCTAAGATATTAATAAAGTTACCTGGCTTGCGCCAATGGCTTGGCTACATTGAGAAGAGGACAAGCTCCCCAGGACCTTAAAATTCTTAAGCAAGAGCAGGAAACCAGCAACAGCGGACTTCCGAGCATCTAATTGACTAATCACAAATTCAATTTTGAAAACCATGACAAGTTTTTGGTCACTAAATATCTACCCTAACAATGGCAAAAAAAACCTCTTTATATGTGTTTTATTATATTTTTAATTTTTGCCCTTAACATACATTTTTGTGGCTTTGCATTGTCTTCTTTTTCCTTGCCTACAATTATTTTTTTAGGAATGTTAAACCTTTTACACATTTAAACAAAATGTTCTCCCTTTCCCTCCATTTTAATATGTTTTATGACACTGATCATTATGTTGCCTGTCTTTGAATATCATCTGCCTATTTATAAATCTATATAGATCTCCAAAATTTTAAGAAGTTATCCAGGAATAGTAAAACCAAGCAAATTTTTTCCTTAAAGGGGTACTCCGCCCCTAGTCATCTTATCCCCTATTCAAAGGATAGGGGATGTCTGAACGCGGTGGTCCCGCCGCTGGGGACCCCCGCAATCTCGGCTGCGGCACCCCAGACATCCGATGCATGGAGCGAACTTCCCACTGCCCCTGTCCTCAGGTTGTGTGTGGTATTTCAACTTGGCTCCATTCACTGCAAAGGAACTGAGCTACAGTACCACAAACAGGACAGGAGTGCTGCTGTTTTAACACAATGGGGCAGATTTAAATTACCCACCGAGTTATACAAAACCCGACCAGACAGGCAGAAACTGTGTTAAATGTTATCACACTTGTTCGATATGTTAATCACTTTCACTTACACCACTCTTGGTGGGAAAACTTTACACTAATAAATAGTACGTCATTGGTAAATCAGGCATACTGTACAGCGATTGGCTAACAAATGAGAAAACACTTGTTTGTCAGCAATAGCAGGGATCGTGTGACCCTAAAATCTTTGTTATTCACATATCTCCCCATCTAAAAATTGACGTGTCTCTGACAATGATGTTAAAGAGCAGGCCCCCCCCCCCTCCCCTCAAACAAAAAGCAGCAGCAATCGGTCATTATAAAGGGTCCTTGAAATGAGTGCCAACCAACATGTACATACTATCAGGGCTCATAACAAGCAGCTATCTGTCCGTGTACAAGAACCCTACGTTCATACATTTTAGGCTGTCGTCACACCTCACTTGTGCTGCATGAGCAGAAACATCAAGTATATCTATAGGCCTGACTTTTGCCAAAGATTGTTCTTTTAGCATGTGTCCCGGCCTTGTATATACATTTTTAACTGTTTTGAGAAGTGTTATCAAGTATGATTTTCAATACGATGGTATCAACATGTGCAACTCTATGCCATACAGTTGCACACAACGGGATATCCTATGAATGAACACAATGTGGTGTGTAACATAGTCCAGCCTAAGTACATATACGAAGTACACACAATTAGGCAACATTAAGGAAGTTCTAGGTCATTGCATTAAAAAATAAAATAAAACATCATACCTTGAAAACATTGCCTTCCTCAGAACAAGGATGACATTGTCCCTCAAAGATACATTTATTTTTAAAATTGGCTGTAAAGACAAAATAAATATTTAAAGATACATAAAGCAGTGAGAGCTATTGTTGAATGCAAAAATTTGGATATGCCAAATCCATTAGTTTTCCAAATTCCTGCCCATACTTTGCAGGAAGGTTAAAAAGGAAATTGCCCCCCAAATGAAGGTGCTGGTCCCGCAGATTGGATATATGTACTTTATTGCCTGATGAAGACCCCGGTTCAGGGCCGAAACACGTTGCAATAAAGTAAATATATCCAATCTGCGGGACCAGCGCCTACATTTGGGGGACTGTTTCCTTTTTAACCTTCCTGCAAATTTACCGGACTGACTGACGTCACCCCCGGGAGTTCCCAAAGGCGGCTCAAATGCACTTTTATTTGCAGAAGCTACTGTAGGCGTTGTGCTCTTAGTGCAACACCTAGGGGTAAGGACCCTACATTTTTTTTCTATATCTTCCTAACCTGAGCGATCTTCACTAGGAGCGCACCGTGGTATGTTTTTTCTCTGCTATTTCCTGCCCATACTTTGGTACACACTATTTTTATGCATTTTTTTTCTAGTTAAAATGACATAATATCCCAAAATATATTTTCTCTCCTTAAAATGTATCCCCTAACATGTAAGAATATAGCACTTGCAGAGGTCTGAAAACTGGAATCTCCACTAAGAGCAAGTGCGTGCACATTTTCTTTGAGAGTCATATTCCATACTGTACTACTTTCGTTTGTATACGCTGCTGCCACTAGGAGGCGACACTAAGCAACAAAAGTGTTAGCTCCTCCCACATGGCCTATACCCCTCCTGCAGACAGTCACTCATTCAGAATGGCCAATGCATTTTACAGGTAAGTAACACAAAAGTCCTACTTTCTCGTCAAAATGAAGTCCCTGAGAGAGGGAATTAGAACGTGGCACTACCAGGAACCCTTTCTGCATGAGGCAGAGGAAGACAACTCTAAAAAGGAGCACGGATGCCAGAGGTTAGAAGACAAGCAGGAGTGACCTATTTAACTAAAGAACAGAAATCCAAAGAAATGTCCCCAAGGGGGGGGGGGTCACGGGTGACTGTTGCCAGCTAAAGACAGAGAGGGTAAGTCTCCATGGGAAGTGGGATGTACCACCAGTAAAAAACCCAGGGAAGCTGTAGAGACTCCTCTATGCCCAGATCACCAAGAAAAAGGGCTAGCGATATGAAACTACATGGACAACCTTTCACAATAGAGGCTTTGGGAAAGTGAAGAAAAGAAGAACCCCACCAGGAGGGTAAGCAGGAGAACCATCTAGAAAAGGATTAATAGGGCTGACACAGAAAAGTACCACAAACGGTAGAGGAGGGAATCTCTGTATAGCACAAGTATTTCTTACTCATGCATAGCAGGTACCATGAACAACGGAGGAGGACACCCCAGTATGATTACTCCGTTTCTTATATGCTACACATAGGGTCAACCGTTCAGTCACATTGCACAGTTCACAGACCACCACTGATGTGATATATCCCTTTATAAGGATTCAGCTTAATTTCCCTATAAAAAACTTTGATGTTAGTAATGGACTTATTATTTTCTTTTTTCATACCTACCTGTAAAGCTTTAAGAAGACCCTGAACTGTGGAGAATGGCAAGTGGAAGAGATGATCAAATGTTGCAGTCAGCTTAGAGGACGAATTCTGCATTATAAGTGGTGTTGCAAATACAATGTCCGAGAGAAGATCTACAAAAGATATAAGATCTTATTATATAAGCATTGGTGTTGTACTTTGAGTGTTTACTATCATCCATGTGCAGAAATGTAGGTCTTTAAGAGTACCTGTCAGCAAACCATATTTTCTAAACTAACTCAGATTATATTTCCTAATTACTCCCAACACTCCTCCTGCCCTTAACATTTTTTCCGAGCATTAAAAATCTCTGTATCATACCTTTCCCCTTGCTCACCGGCAGGAGAAAGTGGGTGTTCCCCAGGAGACACAACATCACTCAAGCAAAGTGTCTTATAATTACATAAGAAACAATATATTAAAAGTTTAGTGTGGTGACAGGCACTCTTTAACCCCTTAACGACGCAGAACGTATATTTACGTCCTGCGCCGGCTCCCGCCATATGAAGCGGGATCGCGCCGCGATCCTGCATCATATCGCGTCGGTCCAGGCGCTCATCAACGGCCGGGAACCGCGGCTAATACCACACATCGCCGATCGCGGCGATGTGCGGTATTAACCCTTTAGAAGCGGCGGTCAAAGCTGACCGCCGCTTCTAAAGTGAAACTGAAAGTGACCCGGCTGCTCAGTCAGGCTGTTCGGGACCGCCGCGGTGAAATCGCGGCGTCCCGAACAGCTGACCGGACACCGGGAGGGCCCTTACCTGCCTCCTCGGTGTCCGATCGACGAATGACTGCTCCGTGCCTGAGATCCAGGCAGGAGCAGTCAAGCGCAGATAATGCTGATCACAGGCGTGTTAATACACGCCAGTGATCAGCATAGGAGATCAGTGTGTGCAGTGTTATAGGTCCGAACTATAAAAATATATCATTAATTAAACCGCGCGGTCAATGGCGTACGCGCAAAAAAATTCCAAAGTCCAAAAAAGCGTATTTTGGTCACTTTTTATACCATTAAAAAAATGAATAAAAAGTGATCAAAAAGTCCGATCAAAACAAAAATCATACCGATAAAAACTTCAGATCACGGCGCAAAAAATGAGTCCTCATACTGCCCTGTACATGGAAAAATAAAAAAGTTATAGGGGTCAGAAGATGACATTTTTAAACGTATAAATTTTCCTGCATGTAGTTATGATTTTTTCCAGAAGTGCGACAAAATCAAACCTATATAAGTAGGGAATCATTTTAACCATATGGACCTAAAGAATAATGATAAGGTGTAATTTTTACCGAAATATGCACTGCGTAGAAACGGAAGCCCAATGATTTTTTTTTTCCGTTTCGCCGTGCATTTTTGGGTAAAATGACTAATGTCACTGTAAAGTAGAATTGGCGACGCAAAAAATAAGCCATAATATGGATTTTTAGGTGGAAAATTGAAAGGGTTATGATTTTTAAAAGGTAAGGAGGAAAAAACGTAAGTGCAAAAACGAGTCCTTAAGGGGTTAAAAGCTGAACAATTTACCTATGAAGTGACTTGTGGGAGAAGTTGCCTTAGTAATAACACGGTTCAAAACTTGCTCTAAAATCACACTTCTTATTGGCTCATGGACCTAAAAAAAAAATTGATTGAACTTAGTTGGAAAATTCTACAATATAAAAAAAATGAAGACAGGAATGAGAGGAAAAAGTCAACATCACCTTGAAGGTTTCTAGTAAAATTTTGGATCCAAGCTGACTGGCCTGTTGACTTGGGGATCCTACAGTCGCTTCAGAGAATTTTGCACCTGGAACCATTTTAGGCCCATATGAATCCATCAAGAGGAAACCAAGCTCTACAAGCCCTTGAGTGACGTGGTCCCAACCAAATACACTGAGAGAGAAAACTTTCATTTATCAATATATCTTACTATAACTAACCTAAAAATACATATATCATTTCACTACAAATCATAAAAGATTTACTTCTTGTTATACCAGGTAGTAACATTGTGGCAGGAAGGTCTCTATCACATTTACATGTTTGCTTATTTAAGGGTGCATTCACACAACCATTTTGGCATACGGCAGCCGTATACGTTTTAGCATTTTATAAATGTATACAACAATATTGCTTGCCGCATCCATTGACCACTCATATAAAAATGTACCGTATATACTCGAGTATAAGCAGACCTGAATATAAGCCGAGGCCCCTAATTTCACCCCAAAAACCCAGGAAAAGTTATTGACTCGACTATAAGCCTAGGGTGGGATATACATCATCCCCCCCATGTCATCATCCAGACCCCCATCATTAACACCCTCATCATCATCACCCTGTCATCATCCCCCCTTCATCATCACCGCCTGTCATCATCCCCCCCTTCATCATTACCCTGTCATCATCCCCCCTTTATCACCGCCTGTCATCATCCCACACCCCCCCTTCATCATCACCGCCTGTCATCATCCCCCTGTCATCATCTCACAACCCCCCCTTCATCATCACCGCCTGTCATCATCCCCCCCCTTCATCATTACCCTGACATCATCCCCCCTTCATCATCACCGCCTGTCATCATCCCACCCCCCCTTCATCATCATCACCGCCTGTCATCATCCCCCTGTAATCATCCCACATTTCCACCCCCCACCTTCATCATCACCACCTGTCATCATCCCCCCCCCCCTTCATCATCACTGCCTGTCAACAGTGGTCTTCAACCTGCGGACCTCCAGATGTTTCAAAACTACAACTCCCAACATGCCCGGACAGCCATTGTCATCATCCAGACCCCCCCCCCCCCCCCCCTTTAGTTCTGTACTCACCTCCGCTCGGCGGGAAGGAAGGGTGAGCTGGTCCGGGCCATCTGTGCTGCAGGGACCGTCCGGTGGGGAGGGATAGTCGTTCCGGGCTGTCCATGTTCACCAGGGGGCCCTCTTCTCCGCGCTTCGTGCCCGGAATAGTGACATTGCCTTGACGACGACGCACAGGGACGTTCACGCGCAACGTCCTTGTGCGTCGTCGTCAAAGTAACGTCACTATTCCGGGCACGAAGCGTGGAGAAGAGCCCCAGCCCCCCCCCCCCCCCCCCCCCCGCAGGTTGAAGACCACTGAGGGCAGAGAGTTAACTTAGTATAAGCCGAGGGGGGTGTTTTCAGCATGAAAAATCATGCTGAAAAACTTGGCTTATACTCGAGTATATACGGTACACAAAAAATTTATCTGGTTATGTACGTTTTTGTATGGTTCCGTTATTCAGCAGTTTTTAGCCATGCAAAAAACACGAACACCTGATTTTATACAGTTTTGTCAGTTTTTGAGTTAAACAAAACATAGAATTTCTTTTAAAATGTTTCCTAGTAATTCTACCATTTCACCTCTGTATAGGTCAAATTAAAATCTTAACAATATTCTATGTACTGTTATACTACCAATCTAAATCTTACTTTTAAGAATGCAAACAAAACAGCATCCTTCAGTCACTTCCATACCTGTTTTTGACAATTTCTTGTAACATTGTTGAGACACAAGGTGGCTGTGGTACTAAATCACGTAGAAACTTTGAGCCTTGCTGAAACTGAAAGTCTTTAAAACCTTTCACAATAGTACTTTTTAGGAAATCAAATACCTGTGCAATGAATAAAAAAATATTGATATCAAAATATAGTCATATGAATGGAGAACCCAATCTAGATCTTCTAATCAGCCAGTGATAGGAGGCTTTACGTGAGCAGAGATAAAATGGGAGAAATGTAAAATAAAACTGCACAACTGTTGAAGCAATATGCGCAAAAGATGTTTCCCCATGTTATGCAATATATATGCAAGAGAGTATGCTACTATAGTTATATTACCTGTTTCTCAAATCTTTGTATTCTGGATACAGACAACAAGAGTGCAACACTGAAAGGACTTAAAAATTTGCTTGAGTCTCCTTGCTGTCCAGCCTATAAAATAAGACATACATAACACAAGACACGTTACATAGGGGTAAACACATCTGCATCTGGCAAAAGCAAATAACTGCATACTTAAAGTGGACCTGTCAGCAGGATTGAGGTATAAGACCATGGGTATTCAGAGCGTAGGGTCCAGTTAGATGTAATACCTTTTTATGTTCATATTATGCTCCAGTCCCAAGTTATAAGTATACTTCTTATTATGTATATTAGCCGTAAGTGCCCTTTGTCACAAGAGCCCAGACTTGCTGGCTTAAATCCACCCCTAAATGCTAGCCACAAAGCTTACCTTTACTTGGGTCATCCTCACTGAAACCCCACACAAGTACCGTCCAAGTTCTCGGTGGTACATGTACCACAGACATACAGTTTAATATGGATGGCACAAGCAGAAGACAGCATAGTAGCTGTCATTCAGACGCAAGGGATGAATTCAAGCATTCAAAAAGTTTATATCTGGGTTTTTAGGATAATGAGGAATGCCCTAAGTGCAATTAAGGAAAATGTATATATTAAGAAAAATTCTGACATCTTAAGTCTGGAACAATATGGCCATAAAGGGTATTATATTAAATCTGATGCTAAGCACTGACTTAACGCACCAGGATGTACATTTATGTCCTGAATGTCATTCTGTCTATGAAGCGCATTCCACTGAACAGTTTAAGTAATTGAGTGATTACTTTTATCAGTCCTATATGAAGATATTTAAAGGGGTACTCCGGTGGAAAACTTTTTTTAAATGAACAGGTGCCAGAAAGTTAAACAGATTTGTAAATTGCTTCTATTAAAAAATCTTAATCCTTTTAGTACTTTTTAGCAGCTGTATGCTACAGAGGAAATTCTTTACTTTTTGAATTTCTTTTAGTCTCGTCCACCGTGCTCTCTGCTGACACCTCTGTCCATGTCAGGAACTGTCCAGCATAGCATAGGTTTGCTATGGGGATTTTCTCCTGCTCTGGACAGTTCCTGATACGGGCATCAGGTGTCAGCAGAGAGCACTGTGGACAAGACAAAAAAGAAATTCAAAAAATAAAGATTTTCCTCTGTAGCAAACAGCTGCTAAAAAGTACTAAAATTTACAAATCTGTTTAACTTTCTGGCACCAGTTCATTTAAAAAAAATAAAAAGTTTTCCACTGGAAAAAATGTAAAAGTGAATAATAAAATTAAAATAAATAAGCCTCCCCCAATAGAATTTAAGTAATCCCTTTCAATTGTACAACAAAAATGTATACAAAATAATAATAAGAATAAAAATATACATAATTGCTATTACCGCATGTGGATATGTCCAAACTATTAAAGGATTAGTGTAGCCAATTACCGGCTGAGGTGGGACATCTCTACAGCTGGCAATATGCTGATCGCAGTGTAACGATCTGTGCACATAAATGCAGGATGAAGACCGGGACTGAAGGACCGGAGCAATGGGGAGCGACGGAAGATGAATTATAGTTAGTTTTTTTATTTTTTGCAGCCCGGGCACAATGGGATCATAAAATCCACTGCTGTACTACTCCTTTAATATATAATACTATCCCGTATGGTGGGCAGCATAAATGTAAAAAAAAGTCTAACACTGATGATTTTTGGTCACATTACAAAAAAAAAAATGGAATAAAAAGTGATCAAAAAGTCACATATACGCAAAACTGGTACTGATAAAAACTACACATCACAGCGCAAGACTTATGGCTCCTAAAATGTAGGGAGGAAAGACAAAATATCAAACATTTAATTTGGCTGTGTCCTAAAGGCCAAAATGGGCTATGTCCTTAAGGGATTAAAAAAAAGACCATCAGCAATCATGACATATGTTTTTAGAAAAAAATTGTATTTACCATAAATAGTTTTGGAGTACCTTTTTTTTAGAACTTTGTGCTGTGATGTTCCTCTGTTATTCCTACTGGAAATGCATGTACTGGGTGATACCAATCCCCCTTGTCATTATGATGTGTCTGACTGAACAGTGTCAGGGTATGTAGGAAACTGCCCCACTGACAAGGAGAAGAATAAGGCCTCGTTTACACGTCAGAATTTCTGCGTGAAATTTGGCAGTTAAATTTTTCTCTGAAATTCTGTGTCATTGTTTTCTATAGGATTCTACTTCACCTTGCATGCAATTCTGATTTTAGCCTTTGCAGAAAGATGGAGTGGTCCTAGCTGTCTGCCAGAAATTTTCTGACGTGTGAACATACCCTAACACACATTTGCGGGATGGATGACAAAGGAACAGAACCACAATGTTTAAAAAATAAAACAGCAAACAACTTAAAATTGTAATTTTTTAAAGGAATCAAAGTATTTACTAACTTTGCTTATTTGTGAAAGTGAAACAAGGTGAAAAGTGTATCAGCTGCATGAGAGGTCCTTTATATATCAGTACGGAACAATCCAAATAATAATAATAATTAATTTTCCACTTACTTTTACCAGCTCTCGACCTAGTTCCTGGTCAAATTTAATGGCAAAGACAATGTGCAAAATAATAGTACCCTCAACTTGGAGAAGCTGTTCTTTAGGTAGAGTTGAATCGATCAGATCTAAAGAGCTAAAGTATAAGCAGAGTCAGAAAATGTATCCAGAACAACTGGCAAGCAAATCAAAGGACATTCCATTGATATTAAGATTAAAAAAATATCAAATATTTCACCTTCCAAAAATGTACTTCCTTTTAGTCCTACTTAGTGGATGGAAAACATTTCTCTTAATCCTTTATAAATGTGATTTTCTTTTGTCTTTGCTTAGAAGGCAAAGAGAAAACTTGATATGCTTTTAGAAGTGAAAAGGAATGTCACATGAATTTAACTTTCATTTTCATTAATTAGAGCTAAAATTTAAGATCTTAAGTCTATAGAAGAGATTTTTTATGTTGCAGCCAATTATTATAATTATTAGAAATTATCTAGGGCAGCCATATTAGAGACATATCTTCCTGTATAGACAATGCAGCAGTGTCTGAGCATATGGCAGCTGCAATAAATTTGAGTTGTCAGAGAAACATTATGGACTATTAGGGGGATCCTACACAAATTTAGCGCATGCAGGAAATGTATTTGGTAGCTTTGTAGTTTATTTGGGACTTATCTGTGCTGTATATGCATCATGTATGATCACCCTAAGATTTGGATTCTCCTCTGCAGTTTTTTGGAATAATACCACTGCAGTTTTTAAGCCAAAGTCAGAAGTGGATCCTGTAGGAAGGACAAGTATAAGTCCTTCTTTATATTTTCCATTCCTTTTAAACACTTTGGCTTAAAAACTGCAATGGTGGTTTTCTAAAAAGCTGGAATACCACCTGTAGACTGATACTACATGATGGTTAAGTTCTTGAATCTTCAAGTGCAAATCCCTTACAGTCTCCCGGAAGAACATAAGAGCCCACAAAGCTGTTGGGTAGATAATTGAAGAGCCTGTGTGTATGCATGTATAAGGTATAGTGCATAGTAATAGTATTAATTTAGCATTATCCGAGTTTTCTGGCAGTATTCACATTTAGGGTAGGAAGGTTACACAAAAACATTCATCGCTTACTACATGCAGGGTTGTGCTCAGTATTGAAACATCCAATGATTATGCAATATAGTATAATTTGAAATAATGGCACTCACCCACTGTAGACATTCAACTTCATTTTATTCGTCTGATAAAAATTGCAGTGGGGAGCTGCGTATCAACGGGCAGAGGAGCCACAATTATTGATTGTGGCTCCCCTGCCCGTTAATATGCAGCTCCCCGCTGCAATTTTTATCATGCACCGAAGACAAATAAAATAAAGTTGAATGTCTACAGTGGGTGAGTGCCATTATTTCAAACTATACTATATTGCATAACGTATAATGTTATCATCCCTCCTTGTCTAGAACATGCGATACAGCTGTCAAAAAATTGACATAGCTGGTGGTAAAAATAATAAACAAGCTACGCCGACCTTAGTCGCCGACGTATGTCACGCCAGCCTGGTTCCTGTGACATCCCGACCCCACAGGATGTGCCCCACTCAGCCAATCCCTAACTAAGGTGGGATGCTGCCGAGCCCATTAATTGGCAAAGTGGGGTAGGCACTGTACAGAAACCAGAAAAGTAGATTTTTATACTTACTGTAAAATCTCATTATTGGAGCTTCTATTGAGGTACACAGGAACCATGGGTATATGCTGCTTGCTGTTAGGAAGCTGATACTAGGCAAAAAACAAAAGAAAGTCGGCTCCTCCCGGCAGGATATACCCTCCCCCTGGCTCTGAGCAACTCAGTTTAGTCCCAAAGCAGAAGGAGAACTGACCAGGAAAAGTAACAGTTTGAACAAAACCCAGACAAAACAAGGGGACCGACCACAAAAAAACACCCCGCACAACAGCAGCGGAAACTGGCTGGCCACAAACAAACCAATGGGCGGGTGCTGTGTCCCCCAATAGAAGCTCAGAGAAAGAGATTTTACAGTAAGTATAAAAATCTACTTTTCTCAAGCGCTTCATTGGGGGACACAGGAACAATGGGACGTCCTAAAGCAGTTCCTGGGGAGGGAAAGACCAACATCCCAGCCAGAAGGGAACGCAGGCGGACTGAACTGCAGCCTGCAAAACCCTGCGGCCCAAGCCTGCGTCGGAGGACGCAAAGGTATAAACACTGTAAAACTTGCCAAAGGTATGCAGAGATGACCAAGTAGCCGCCTTGCAAACCTGAAGAGCCGAGGCCCCATGGCTGACCACCCACGATGCCGCCACCAGGAAGTACCTGACCCTTGCAACGATACGCCTAAAAAATGGCAGACCGGATCCATCGGGAGATAGTTGCCTTAGAAGCCGGGAGCCCCTTGCGCCGCCCCTCGGGAAGCACAAACAGAGAGTCACTCCGCCTGAAAGAGGAAGTGACCGACAAATGGGTCTGAACAGCTCCAAACCAAGTACAGCTTGTGAAGCTGAGGCTCCCGCGGATGAGAAGGGGACGGGCAGAAGGAAGGCAAAACAATCTGCTTGTTCAAGTGGAAAGATGTCACAACCTTGGGCTGAAAAGAGGGTACCGGCCAAAGAACCACCTTGTCTTGGTGAAGCATCAGAAAAGGGGAACGGCAGGAGAGGGCAGCCAACTCTAATACACACGGCGAAGGGACGTGACTGCGACAAAAAAGGCCACCTTCCAGGAAAGGAAGCGAAGGGTAACCTGGCTCAAACTGAGTCCCCTGCAGGGCATCCAAAACGAGGTTGAGGTCCCAAGGTGCAGTGGGGGACCGGAATGGAGGGACCTCATGAGCCACGGCCTGCAAAAAAGTGCGCACATGTGGGTCGGACGCAAGAGGGCGTTGAAAGAGGACAGAAAGCGCCGACTGCAAAAAGGACAAGAGATTCAGCAAAGAAAAGGAGGTGGGAGAGAAAGAACGGGCCTCACACAAACGGAAATAGGCCCGCCAGGTAGGGTGGTAAATCCTGGCGGACGAGGGCTTCCGGGCACAGAGCATGGTCCGAATCACACAGGTAGAGAAACCCTGAGCCCTCAAAACCGCGGTTTCAACCGCCACGCTGTCAAATGCAGCAGAAGTAAATTGGGGTGGCCCTTGGGAGAGAAGGTCGGGACAATCTGGAAGGCGGAAAGGAACGTCTGCCACGAGATTGACCACGTGCGCGTACCAAACGCGACAGGGCCGATTCGGGGCTACCAGAATCGCCGAGACGCCCGCCACCTTTAGCTTCCGGACGACCCTGGGAAGAAGGGGAAGTGGAGGGAAGAGGGGGTCAAGTCTGGGGTCGGACATGAAAAGACACAAGTAAGTCAGACAGCCAGCCAGACAAGGAGTGATCTCACCCAGGTTCCTGTGTCCAGTCCTGAAAGGTAAAGCTGGAGCAGACAGCAGCATGAGATGGCCGGCAGAGAGGCTGAGTTGAGCGGCAGGCTAAGAAGAGTGTGTCCAGCCAGATACACGCTGGGTAAGGAGCAGGGAAGGAGGGGATTTAGCCCCATAGGGTAAAGGAGAGGGGGGAGGAGAAATACAGACCCCTGCAGTGCGCGCTCTGACATGATAGGCTAAAGGCTGCTCCCGGAGCGCACGGAGAAAAGAGAGGCCGAGGGCCAGAGAGGTGGAGCTCACATGACCCCGGGCACGCGATACTGGTGCCAAAAAGTGGGTGGAGCTATGTCTAGGCCCAAGCCGCGGACCTGGAAGTCGTCGGGTGCGCACAGTAAATGGGACCGCAGCGCAGTGTGCTAAGCACGGAGCGCCACCAGAGGAACAAGGAAGCCGCGGTGGAGCCACCAGCAGGCCCAAGCCACAGAATAAATTGCACCTCACCACCCACGGCCCGGATCAAAGGCATCCGGCCATGCAGATGCCGGAGACATTCAAGAGATGACAGGAGAGTCGCACGGTAGAATGCGGGCAGAGTCCAGCTGGCGGCTTGTATTGAATTAATGAGGGATGGAGGGAGGGGGGGGGGGGGGAGAACATACTCACCCAGGAAGTCTTTGACCAGCTAAGGGCCACCTGCCTTAAGCCAGCCCAGCTGGCAAACAAGGGCAAATGGGGGACTCGGACCCAGGGTACACCACCATGCGCTGGTCGGCAGCGAGGAGGGGTTAACGGCCCATGCTGCAATGCACCGTGCCCATAGCTTGCAGGTGGAGGATCAGGCAGCACCATGCTCTTGTCACTTAACACTAGAAAAAAAACAAAAAAAGAGAGAAAATCTAACTATAGACTGAGACTAAGAATAAAACAAAAGAAATAAGACCAGGTCTGGAGAACTCCAGACCTATGTCTGCCTCCTGCTGACACTAAGCTAAAACTGAGCCAGGGGGTGGATATATGCTGCCGTAAGAGCAGACTTTCTTTAGTTTTTTGCTTAGTGTCAGCCTCCTGGCGCCAAGCAGCATATACCCATGGTTTCTGTGTCCCCTAATGAAGCGTTCAAGAAAGTAGCAGTGCCCATTGTTGGACCTAGAGCATCAGTGCAACAGAGGTAGGTATAGCTTGTTTATAATTTATACACCACCCCTCCAGCCATAAAAAATACCCCCCTCCAGAAAAAATCACCCTCTCATTGCTGAAGCAGTCTACACAGCAAAGCTAACTGAGCTGCAGAATGAAGGAAGCTATGAACAGGGGTGTGGAAATAAAAAAATAAAAAAAACTACTTGTCCAAGGGACTAAAGTGGAACACAATCGACTTGTCCCTCAAGAAAATCCACTTGCCCGGTAGATAAAATAATTTCAACGAAACTAGTATGTAAATGCACTTTCGATTTTTCCTCCTCGTCCTATAATAGCCATAACCCTTATTTTTCCATCTACAGACCCATATGAGGCTTGTATTTTGTGGGGCCAAGTATACTTTGTAATGACACCTTTCATTTTTCCATAACTATTGTGAAACAAAAAAAATATTATTTGTGAGGTGAAATTTAAAAAAATTCTAATTTGTGTTTTTTCTTTTTTTCGCCATTCACCTTGTGGTCAAACTTACACATTATTTTGATACTTTAGGTCGGCCTGATTACACAAATACCAAATTTGTTTAGTTTCTGTCATGTTTTAATAATACATATTTTTTTTTTACATTTTAAGTAAAAAAAAAATCCCTGACCCCTATAATATTTAAATTTTTCCGTATACTGGGCTGTATGAGGGCTAAATTTATGCTGTTTGTATCGGTACCATTTTGGTATTGATCGGACTTTTTCAACACTTTTTTACTTCATTTTTTCTGGGATATGATGTTATAAACATAAAAAAAAAAGCAATTCTGTGATTTTTTTTTTTTTTTTACGTTAACGCCATTTACCGTAGGGGATATAAAATGTTATTTTTTTAATAGTTCGGTCAATTACGCACGTGCCAATACCAAATATGTTTATTTTTATTATGCTTACATATTTTTATATGGAAAAGGGGCGTGATATGAACTTTTAATATGTAAGGGGTTAATGGGTGTTTTTAAACTTTTATTAAACTTTTTATTTTATATTTTAACACTTTTTTAGGAGGAATCATTTAGATTACTCATACAGATTAATGCAGTTCTATTGAACTCCATTGATCTGTGTTCATTTGGTTGAGCCTGGCAGGCTCAATCAAATGCAGATCTATGGGGGCAGCCATGAAAGCAGAGGTAAGACCTCCGGCTACCTCCACAGGGGATCGCCCCTCTCGATTGTGCTGCCGGGGGGGGGGGGGGGGGGGGGCTATCCACCCCGCTAGACCACCAGGGATGGTTAATAGATCACTTTAGACACTGCTGTCAACTTTGACAGCGGTGATCTAAAAAGGGTTAATAGCCGGGGGCCGCCGAGTATGGAGCGGGCTCGAGTCAGGAGCATGCTCCATACACCCAGAGCATCGGTGGGAGGTGCAGACTTATGTCCCATGCAAGTCTGCATCTGCTCCTGCACCTCACACCGGCATTATAAAAAAAAAAAAGGGGGGGGGAGCCTGCTTGCTCGATACAGGGCTAAATTCACCTGCCCAGCACCCGGAACTACATGTCCCAGGCGTCGGGCGATGGGATTTCCACATCCCTGTATGAAGGAAGCTTTTGCCTTCTAGTGAAAGGTATATATCCAGTTTTCACACTGGCCAATAGAGCTCACACAGTAAGCACATGTTTTCCTTATTCTGAAGATTTTTAAGACCCCCTTAACCCAACCAAAAACACTTTTTTTGAGCAAATTATTGTAGTTATAAGCAATTCGAATAATCTAGATGCAGCTCTGCACCTCCACACATCACCAGACTAGAGCAAGGAAGAAAAGACTTGCAAGTGACATCAAGGAATAGATGCTGACTGCAACATACAGCATCAATGGAGCTGAGAAAGTAGAAAAAGGACCATTTCTAGCACGATTGAGCATCATATGAGAAGATGGAGGAGGAAAGCAGCTGTCATAGAAGGGTTAGGTCATGCTGCATCAGGCAATAGAACCAAGCTGGAGACTACAAATGAGAAGGGGGGGGGGTCACATCTGTAAAACAGGAATGAGAGAGTTAGCCATTCTGGGGACTAGAAATTAGTAGAGTAATCATAAAAAAGAGCAGAAATTAGGAAAGAACCATGATATGGACCAGAAATGAGATGGGGAGCCATGCATGGGACTGGGAATGAGAGAATCTATACAGGGTACCATAAATGAGAGTGTAGTTATGAATGGAAACTTAGAATCAGAGGGCATCCATGCCGGGGACCAGGAATGTGATGGGAAGCCAAGCATGGGAATAGGAATGAGAGTATAGCCATGAATGACAATTTAGAATAAGAGAGGATACATGCAGAAGACCAGAAATGAGTTAGGAGTCATGCCAAGGACCAGGGATACAATGGGGAACCTTGCTGGGGACTAGAAACAAGATGTTTGCTGTACGGTCGATGACCACCCATAAAAGACCACTTTGGATGTTTGGCTCAAAGTCCTAATACAAATCACTTTAGTATTTAGTTGTAATTACTCTGCATTCTTTTCTTCTGTCATTAACTGGTGGTCCAGATCATTAAAGACACTGATGACTCCTTCTAGAATGTTCTTCTTACTGCCCTGTGATGAGATTAAACACAAGTAACATCTTCTAAATCCATTCTAAACAAAGTTATACCCTGTGTAAATAAATTGTATTCTTCACATGGCAAAATGTTATACAATTTCCAATATAAATTTCTTAATATAAGTTATTAATATCTGGAATTAAGTAAAACCTTACAGTACATAAGAATCTGCCCTGGTTATGTGAAGGACATACATGAAAGGTATGTTACAATACACAGAGCTGATAACTGGATCACATGACCAAGACAAATTTGGAACTTTGGAACAATGGTAGAGGACCACTTGTCTCCAAGAACAGTCACACTGGCATCAAAATGTTGTATACAGAACTATACTACATTTACCACCAATGGCGTTCATGCAGCATGACTTTACCTTTGCAGATAGTAGCAGCAACTGGTAAACCAGAGGAGGCATTTCTTGGAGGTCTACCTTTGACAACAGTCTTAAAACTTTCTCCACAACAAACTGAAGTTCTTCTGTATTAAGTGCAACATCTCTGAAAAGAGATATAGTTATAAAATAGCTCATCAACCACAAGGCCACTCAGCTCACCACAATGCAGATATATGACATGCACAGAGCCTTTGGGAGTATCAGCGCAACCATGAAGACATAGGAATGAATCTCCAAAACCATGACTTCTTGTAAAACCAGGTGATTCCTTTACTGTCCACAGCAAACGCTGATAAAACCTATACGGAGCATGATAATATTGGCTGACGCATTTCGGTAGTTATACCTTTTTCATCGCAAGATATACCTTGTTCACAGGAGCTATGAATTACCAAACAAGGTCAGACATCTCTATCATACTCCATCATGGTTTTGGCAGTGTTAGAAGTAGACAATGAAAGAAGCACATGGTTTTATAAAAAGTTGTCATGTTGGACAGCCTCTACTATATTTATAAGGTCACTAATAAAATGAAATGTGTTAATACTAAAGCCTAATACAACATGCTTAAGGACTTGAGTTAGACTGTGTTCACATCAGATTTAGATTCATGATTTGGACCCTCTGTCGATGATTTCATTATAGCTGATGTTAAAAATAGTTCAGCATTAAATCCTTTTTTTTCAGTTGAGACAGGATGATGGGTTCCAGTGGTCTCCGTTGGATAATTGAGCTAATAGAGCATTGACGTTTCATTTAAAACAGAAGCCACAACTCAGGTGTGAACACAGTCTTAGGCTGGGTTCACACTACGTTTTCTCCCATACGGGAGCGCATACGGCAGGGGGGAGCTAAAAGCTCGCGCTCCCGTATGTCACCGTATGCGCTCCCGTATGTCATTCATTTCAATGTCATTCATTTCAATTTCAAAACTGTGGTCAACCACGGTTTTAGGTCCGGTTGTAAAAGCGCATACAGCGCAAAAATGAGCCGACCGGACCGAGCGTTTCACTCCGGTCGGCTCATTGAAATGAATGACATACGGGAGCGCATACGGTGACATACGGGAGAAAACGTAGTGTGAACCCAGCCTTACTTGGCTGAACAAATGAGCCATGTCTGCCAGTCTGGTTGGTAAGGATGTAGCCCTGTAACTTTCAAAGGCAGCTTATCCCTAACAAACACAAAGTAACAGATTCACAGAGCTGACAAGAAGCAAGGAATTATTTCTTTCTGCTGAATATTTCTGCTAGTATGGTGTTTTAGCACAGCAAAGGGAGATTTACTAATATGACAGATCTACTTGTTTGACACCAGACAGTTTTTGCAGTTGAGGGACACAGAAAGGCACATATTGAGGAAGACACTTTTTTAAATAGAAAGGTTAATAAAATCCAATGACTTCACACAAATGAAAATAAATTATTGTGAAAAGTCTCTACTGTTTTTCTTTAAAAAAAAGTTATGGAAAAGGTGAAGTGTATTTGTAATCTTACCTAAACATTGATGTAAGAAAAATGACACATTTTGGATCCCACCTGAAAGAGTCAACAAAACAAAAGTAACTTTATGTTCTGCGGTTCTCTTCAGTCAGAAAAACATATCTGTTTGACTTTACTAGAAAATGTACTTTAAACAGCAAGCAATGAAAATGCCACATACCTGCTAGAACACAGGCTGTTTATAATCTGCTTCTTGCATTCTTCTCCTGTTAACTCACCTTAGCAGAAAAAAACAAAAAAAACACACATTTGTTAAGTTTCATCAAGTATATGAAAAGTGTTAAGGACACCTGGTTGCCAGTTATCAATCAAATTATAGAAATAACATTTTTAACATCTAAAATATCATATTTATTCATTGAAGTCAAAACCATCATATGTAGTCCACAAAAGTTTTCCCTCCTGCATTTGTAGTTTTTCTGAAATTGCTTTTTTTTTTGGAGTATGCAATGCATTAAACTATGAACATTTTACAAAAATGTTATTTTGTACAGAATAATGGAAAACTTCTTTCAGACATTTTTTTATTGAAAATGCTCCCACTCTAAAGACCAAGGGTAATAATAATTCAAACAAACCAATACTGCCCTTGTAATAGGCTTAGTCATCAGCCAAAATACAGGCAAACACTGGTTTGTTGGCTGGTCACAGTAAGGGTGCGTTCACACTACGGAATTCCCGCAGAATTCCACGAGCGGAACTCTGCGAGCGGAATTCCGCGGTGTGAACTAAACATTAGTGTGAACGGGTCTCTGCGAGATCCATTCACACTGTGGAATTCCCTAAGGCTATATTTCCACTGCAGTTTTTGAGCCAAAGTCAGAAGTGGATCCATAAGGGAGGAGAAAACGTGGAAACTTTGCCTAATAGGGGATGTACTGTTGCCAAAAAATTTACAAAGAAGTAAAGGCCCACAAAAAACAAACAAACCAGTGATCGTTCCAGTAGCCCTGCTCGCATAAAAATCAATGTCAAGTGATAAGGTATATAAACAACCATCAATCTACTTTTCTACCCCTGTAATACTACCCTGTGAAACAGTGGTCTTCAACCTGCGGACCTCCAGTTGTTGCAAAACTACAATTCCCAGCATGCCCGGACAGCCGTTGGCTGTCCGGGCATGCTGGGAATTGTAGTTTAGCAACATCTGGAGGTCCCCAGGTTGGATACCACTGCTCTAAAACATTACTAGCGATTATAACTGATGAAACAAAGAGACCAAGATAAGCAAATCCACATGCAACTCTATAAAACCTCATGCACATAATCTGTATTGCAGCTCCAAAGCATGGTGTAATGTGTGTCATAATTTTAAATAGGGATGCACTGAAATTTCATCCGAAAAATTATCAGCTGAAGTATGGGTGGGCATAGCTACCAAAGAGGCATGGCTTACCGGATCATGGCAGAAGGAGGGGCAGGCGGTGTACAAGGGAAGAGGAGGCCGATGGAGAAAAAAGGATGAGACGTGCTGCAGAAGAAAGAGGAGGTCCGCGGAGGAAAGAGAATGAGATTTGCGGCAGAAGTGCCAAACGATGTGGAAGTGCCTGACACCACGCTGAGGCTGGGCGGCAGACATAACCAATAGAACCAGAACTCCACAATCCACACATTCGTTAGGTACCTAACCCTTGAAAAGCACACTTGCTTGGGAAAGGGCTAAGCAAACTCTACCTGTAAGTGTTTAAAAAAAAAAAACTCCCAGCATGCTAGACCGCTATAAAATATCCAGGCATGAGAGTTATAGTTTTGCAACAGCTGGAGGCACATTGTTTGGAAAACACTGCTCTACACCCACGCATGTTGTGCTATACACTAGGGATCAAAAGATTATCGGTTTGGCTGATATTATCGGCCGATAATCGAGATTTTGGACATTATCGGTATCGGCAATTACCTTGCCGATAATGGCCGTCCCCCACCCGGCACCCCGTCCAGAGACGACCATCGCCACCGCTGCCCCATTGCCTCCCCCATGTTATGCCCACATACCGCCACCGCTGCCCCATCGCCTCCCCCCATCCCCGGTGTTATAATTACCTGTTCCCGGGGGTCCGCGATCCTTCTGGCTCCTGCGCTGTTGCTGTGCGCTGCGTAATGACGAGTGACGTCCCCAACGCGACGTCACCGTCCGTGCGCACAGTGACAGCGCAGGACGCTGACGGAGCCAGAAGGATCGCGGACCCCCGGGAACAGGTAATTATAACACCGGGGATGGTGGGAGGCGATGGGGGGGGGGCGGCGGTATGTAGGCAGAGGATGGGGGGGAGGCGATGGGGCAGCGACATGTGGCAAAAGGATGGGGGGAGGCAATGGGGCAGCGGCAGTATGTGGGCAGAGGATGGGGGGGAGGCGATGGGGCAACTGTGATGGTTAGACTCAGGACAGGCAGGGGGAGAGAAGCGGGTGGCGGTCTCTGGCACCGCAAAAGCCGCTGCAGTTCATTGACTTAAAGCACCCGCTTTAAATCATTGATCTGCAGAGGCTTCTGCCCCGCCAGAGGGGGTTGAAATAGCCGATAACTTATACCAGAATATCGGTTTAAGTTATCGGCTTGAAAGGTGACAGATTAACGGTATCGGCCCTAAAAAATCTATATCGGTCGAACCCTACTATACACCATTCCAAATGATTATGCAAATTATATTTTTCTCATTTACCTAAATAATTTATGTAAATAACAGGCAGCATAATTCTCATGTTATAAACTATTAAGAGTACAATTCAAATTTGATTGAACAAACCTCCTAATGATAACAGGATTTTTTTTAAACATTAAAAACTTACAATGCACTGTTCCAAATTATTACACACAGTAAGTTTCAAAACACTTTATAGGTGGTAAAGAACTGAAAATTGTCATTTGTTGTGTTTGCAGCATATTTACTGAAATCAAAAGCCATTTCAATCAAACTTTTAACAACATTTTAACAGGTCACGTTACATTTTAACATAGGACCCCTTATTTGATAGCAGCTTCACAAGTCTTGCATCCATTGAACTTGTGAGTTTTTGGACAGTTCCTGCTTGAATTTGTTTGCAAGATGTCAGAATAGTCTCCCAGCTGCTGATTGGATGTAAACTGCCTCCCACCCTCAGATTTTTTGCTTGAGGATGCTCCAAAGGTTCTCAGCACGAGATGGTGCATTGTCATCCATGAAGATAATTTTATTACGGAAAGCATAGTTCTTCCTTCTGTACCAGGGAAGAAAGTGGTCAGTCAGGAACTCCACATACTTTGCAGAGGTCATCTTTACACCTTCGGGGACCCTAAAGGGGCCGACCAGCTCTCTTCCCATGATTCCGTCCCAAAATATGACTCCACCACCGCCTTGCTGATGTCGCAGCTAGAGATGAGCGAAGTTACAGTGATTCGATTTGTCACAAACTTTTCGGCTCGGCAGTTGCCGACTTTAGCCTGCATAAATTAGTTCAGCTTTCAGGTGCTCCTGTGGGCTGGAAAAGGTGGATACAGTCCTAGGAGAGAGTCTCCAGCCCACCGGAGCACCTGAAAGCTGAACTAATTTATGCAGGCTAAAGTCAGCAACTGCCGAGTCGAGAATCTTGTGACGAATCGAATCACTGTAACTTCACTCATCTGTAATCACAGCCTTGTTGGAACAGGGTGGCCATCCACCAACCATCCACTACTCCATCCATCTGGACCATCCAGGGTTGCACAGCACTCATCAGTTAACAGGACTGTTTCAAAATTAGTCTTCATGTATTTTTCTGCCCAATGCAGCCTTTTCTGCTTGTAAGAACTGATTAGTGGTGGCCGAATAGAAGGTTTATGCACAGTTGCAAGACTCTGGAGGACTCTCCACCATCATGTCCGTGGGACTCCAGAGACACCAGCAGCTTCAAATATCTGTTTGCTGCTATGTAATTGTATTTTAGCAGCTGCTCTCTTGATCCGATGCATGGATCTGGCAGAAATCTTCCTCAATGTGCCTTTATCTGCACAAACCTGTCTGTGCTCTGAATCAGCCACAAATCTCTTAATAGTGCGATGATCACGCTTAGGTTTTCCTGAAATATCTAATGTTTTTATACCTCGTCCAAGGCATTGAACTATTTCACTCTTTTCAGCAGCAGAGAGATCCTTTTTCTTCAACATATTGCTTGAAAATGGTGTCTGCTTAATAATGTGGAACACACACCTTTAGTAGTTTTTCCTTAAAGGAGATGTCCGGTGCAGACTTTTTCTATTCCGTCCTGTCCGGGCTGCAAAAAAAGACAAAACAAACTTTTCCTTACCTCCGTATCTTGCCCCGGAGCTCCGCAACAGCTGATCTGTCGGCCAGGCTGTCTGCTTCCTTTAGCCCGGTACGTCACACGGCGCTTCAGCCTATCACCGGCCACAGCGATGTGTGATGTATTGGGCTAAAGGAAGTAGGAAGTAAACCGATCAGCTGTTGCGGAGCTCTGGGGCAACAGATGGATGTAAGTGAAAGTTTGTTTTGTCTTTTTTTGCAGCCCGGGCAGGACAGAATAGAAAAAGTCTGCGCCGGACATTTCCTTTAAATTGGGCTCCCCTGGCATCTAATTATCACAGGTGTCCAAGATTGTTTTCAGTGATCAAGTCCTGAGACAATGAGTTAAACTGAAAAACGAAATATTTAATCTTTGTGACACAAATTTACATAATAATTTGGAACAGGGTGTAGAGCAGTGATCTACAATATGTAGTTCAGCTCTGCAGAACTATAACTGCCATGCTGGGAGTTGTGCTTCTACACCTGCTACAAAGTCACAGATTGCAGATCACTGCTCTATAGCACAACATGCAAAACAATTTTCATTTCGATGCACCATTAATTTTAAACATATATTCACTCTTAGAACTGATCTTTCTAATTTAGAAAATCCCTTATAAGGGTGTACTCACATGTACAGGATCTGCTGCATTTTGAATGCGCAGGATTTAAAGCTAGAGATTTTATTTCAGATTTTTGTTGAAGATTTCAATGTGAACAAAATTACTAAACCCAGCTTCAAATAAGCGCAGGACACAGAACATGTGAATACACCCTAAAACAGCATCCAAGAATGCCAAGATTTTTACTATATATTCAGTACTGTGTAAAGTATATTGCACCGGATCCCCTCTAAAAATATTACGTGCTTCTAGACAGGAATGGAGTCAGATACATAGCATCCAAGTATGCTGCAAAAATATAGATGCATTGTATGTATTACCATCGGAATCTCTAGCAATCCTTTTCACATGACACTACTCTGAGTATATGTAAATTTATTTGGCATTCTTTATTAACAGTTATTAGTACAGTGTTCATTATATTACCATTGCCATAGACCAAGGTTTCTTTAGACGACAGAGCTTTCAGCACATTGGGGAACAATTCCAATGATTTTCCATTTGAAAGATTTCCAGTTTTCACTGCATCAAGAAACAGATTAGCCAATTCCAGAAGAGAAGGTGCTGGCAACTGATGAACCTGAACGGTAAAATGCACAGGAAATAATAACAATATATCCAACAAAACTAGCTAGACAGTCTGCACAGTGGAACACATTTGCTAGACATAATTTTACAGATGTCCCATGTAATTGTATTTTATTGTGAGTTGACATGCCCCTTGATGATGTCTGAACCTGCTATTGCAGTAATGGGCCTATGTAAACAGTGCAAGAAAGAGGTCCCAGATTTGTTAGTTTAGTCACCTAACCTACAACATACCGTATCTTTCGCCGTATAAGACGCACTTTTTCTTCCCTAAAACTGGGGGGAAAAGTTGGTGCGTCTTATACGGCAAATACACATTAAAACCGGCGGTCCCTGCGGCCATCAACGGCCGGGACCCGCGGATAATACAGGACATCACCGATAGCGGTGATGCCCTGTATTAACCCTTCAGACGCAGCGATCAAAGCTGACCGCCGCGTCTGAAGCTAAAGTGAAACTAACCCAGCTGCTCAGTCGGGCTGTTCGGGACCGCCGCGGTGAAATTGCGGCATCCCGAACAGCTTACAGGACACCGGGAGGGACCTTACCTGCCTCCTCGGTGTCTGCTCCGTGTCGGGATCCCCTGCATGGCCGGCGCTCTCCATCGTCATCACGTCGTCGCGCACGTCCAATAGGAGCGGCGTGCGTAGCGACATGCGTAGTGACGACGGAGAGCGAGGATACTGGGCAGCAGAGACGTTCCGGAGCGGCGGGGACACCCCGGGGACACGGCAACAGCGATGGAGGTCGACATCCAGGGCAGCGGTGACGGGTCCGGAGCGGCGGGGACACGTGAGTATTACCTCCTATACCAGTGGTCTTCAACCTGCGGACCTCTAGATGTTGCAAAACTACATCTCCCAGCATGCCCGGACAGCCGTTGGCTGTCCGGGCATGCTGGGAGTTGTAGTTTTGCAACATCTGAAGGTCCGCAGGTTGAAGATCACTGTCCTATACTCTACATTGTATTTGGTTCAGAATCTTTATTTTCTAGATTTTTATGCTTTAAAATTGGGTGAGTCTTATATGCCGGAGCGTCTTATATGACGAAAAATACTGTACTTCGAAGCAAAATAACATGCTGTTCAGTACAAACATTGTACACATTTTTTTTGTGATAGGACAAGTTTCTTTATGAAGGATTATCCAGATGTGTTCAGTCTCCAATCCTTGATAACCATGCACTTTTGTCATTTGATGGGAGACTGATCTCTAACAAACTTTTCCCCGTCTCATAAATCCAGTGCCGTGACCCCATTATAAGCCTATGAAATGTTTATGAAATGATTATTTTAGGCATCTAAAATTAAGTTACCTCCAGCATTAACAGGCCCACAATCTCTACAGCCACCTCCCTCTGCAAATCCCCCGACTCCACGAGTTCTATACAGTGCTTATAGACAGCAACTCTCCTGGCAACCGATGCATCTTCAGAACACGGCGACCCTGCACAGATAAGAAGAAATTTACGTTAAATATCAGTCTGCCATGTTATGAAGGAATGAAAAATATGAAAAATGGATTTTGTGAGAACTAATTGTAGAATCCTTTCCTCACCGAATTCATAAGGTAAAAAAGGCACAATGGGTATAGGCTGGTTCCACTAAGAAGCGACACCAAGCTAGCTCCTTCCACCAGTCTATACCCCTACTGTAGACAGTAAGCTAAACCAGTCTGTATGCCAGCAGCAGTAGAAGCAAAGGACACAAGAACACTTACTACCCCTTAAAGGACACGGCAAAGTAACATTTTTGCATTTTCGTTTTCCATTCTTGCCTTTTTTTTTAGAGGCATAACATTTTTTCATCCACAATGCCCCATGAGGGCTTGTTTTTCTGGGCAACCACTTGTTCTTTGTAATGTCACCTCATATTTTATTAGAAATTGTACAGCACAACAAAAAAAAATATTTGTGGGGGAAATAGAAAAAGTAGTTTAGTAACTTTGGGTTGGGGGGGGGGGTCGTTTTTGTACAGTGCACTTTATGCTAAACTGACATCTCCACTTTATTCTGTGGGTCAAAACTATTCAAAAAAATACCCATGTTTACATGCTTTTCTATTATTGTTCTATAAAAAAAAAAATAATAATAATAATGTATATGTTTTGTAGGGGAGAGCGCAAGGGAAGTGATCACTACGAGGAAAAAGACCTTTCAGGTCAGTATGCAATCACGAAGAGGGGCAGGACTGGAGTGCATCGAGAACTAGCATGGAGAGCATCGAGAACTAGCATGGAGAGCATCGAGAACTAGCATGGAGAGCATCGAGAACTAGCATGGAGAGCATCGAGAACTAGCATGGAGAGCATCGAGAACTAGCATGGAGAGCATCGAGAACTAGCATGGAGAGCATCGAGAAGTAGCATGGAGAGCATCGAGAACTAGCATGGAGAGCATCGAGAACTAGCATGGAGAGCATCGAGAACTAGCATGGAGAGCATCGAGAAGTAGCATGGAGAGCATCGAGAACTAGCATGGAGAGCATCGAGAACTAGCATGGAGAGCATCGAGAACTAGCATGGAGAGCATCGAGAACTAGCATGGAGAGCATCGAGAACTAGCATGGAGAGCATCGAGAACTAGCATGGAGAGCATCGAGAACTAGCATGGAGAGCATCGAGAACTAGCATGGAGAGCATCGAGAACTAGCATGGAGAGCATCGAGAGCATGCGGCACCCCTTGCAGAAAGGGACAGATGTACTTGTTGAAGCTAGTGGGCGAAAAAAAATGCCACAACCTTAAAGAAGCACTCCGGGTTTTTTGCCCATGCAATGCACATCATACACACCAGCGCCATTTGTTTTATTCCAGTTGCTACTATGCTTTTCATTACTCTATATTGCTTCATGTGATTACAAGTCTGTCTGTGCATAATGGGAGTGACAGGATGTCAGACTTAGTTTCTCATAAACAACCCCCCCCTTGTGGCGACAACCCTTACTAGAAACCCCCCGTAAAATGAATGCTTTATTTCATACCAATACTAAAATTGAGAAAACATATATACCCTAATGACAAAATTATCAGCGGTATCAATAGGTCAGGGAGGAAAAGAGAGGGTAGCCACTCCTAGATTCTCTATTATAACTGACACTTATTTATAGGTGCTAGGTGTACTGTATCTGTACACTTATGTGTCAGACTTAATACATGCTACTATTAAACTGCCTATCCGTGGGTTAAAATCATTAGCTAGCTACCGTGGTTATCGCGATAACTCCTCGCGGCCATATTGTTCGCGCATGTCATTGGACTTAGTGCAAGGTTCCCTATCCAAAGTCCATTGCGCATGTCATAGGACTTGGATGAGGGATCCTTATTTTGCCTCAGGGATCCTTATTTTGTTTACAGACTTAGTTTCTGACTTTCTGTGCACTACAGGATGACATGATTACCTACAAAATTTGCTCTTACTAGCTCCCAGACCCCTCGCATATGGGATCAGGATATATAGTAGGCTGAGTTCACACATTAGGGAGAAAAATCGAAAACTATCACCATCTAAGACTTAACTTTTATTGGTCATTTAAGAGAAGCATATTTCAATCAATAATGATAATAATAATGCACTGCAGTAACAAAGAAGTTATAAATTACAAATAACCACATGTCTAGCAATTCTTAAAATGTCTGTGCTAGAAGAAAATGCCCACCTATCATAGCAGGGTATTTGCCCTAAAAAGGGCGAGTCTGCCAAAGTTACTCCTCCTGGTCCTAATAACTCGACTTACTTAGGTATGTATGGGAGCTTAAAAGGGTATTCCGGGATCTTTTCTATTTGATTATGCTACAGGGGCTGTAAAGTTAGTGTAGTTCATAATGTAGTGTCTGTACCTGTGTGTGATGGTGGTCTTGCAATCCTTTTGTGGCATAAAAAATGAGTGTCGTCTCAGCTATTGCCAGGTTGCAGTGCGGCCCGAGACATTACATCACTAGTCAGGTGTTCAGAGGGAGCCTGCCTTTGCTTCAATGGGTGGAGCGTCCACTGGGTGGGATATAATTCTGTAAGAATTTGCAACCGCTGGAGGCACCCTGGTCCGAAAACACAGGTCTATTGTAGGGATCGACCGATATCGTTTTTTTTAGGGCCGATACCGATAATCGGTGCAGGTTAGGGCCGATAGCCGATAACTTATACCGATATTCCGGTTTAAGTTATCGGCTATTTAACCCCCTGCGACACCACTGCAGATCATTGATTTAAAGCGGGCGCTTTAAATCAATGATCTGCAGTGGCTTTTGCGGGGCCATAGGCCGCCGCCGCCACCACCCGCTTCTCTCCCCTACCTGTCAGGGTGGTCCAGGCCATCCATCCATCGTTCATGTAGTGTCCGGGGGCGTTCCGGGTGGAGGGTGGTCCGGTCCGGGCTGTCCTTCTTCTCCGGCGGTCATCTTCTCCACTCCGGGCAGGCTCCGGCCTAGTACGCTGCATAGACGCCGCTGCGCAGTGACGCCCGTGCGCAGCGACGCACCTGACGTCACGGCGTAGCGGCGTCTATGCAGCGTACTAGGCCGGAGCCTGCCCGGAGTGGAGAAGGCGTGGGAGAAAAAGAACAGCCCGGACCGGACCACCCTCCACCCGGAACGCCCCCGGACACTACAGGAAGGAAGGATGGATGGCCCGGACCACCCCCATTACGGGTAAGTTAAATTTTTTTATTGACTCGGAGGGTGGGGGAGGGGCCCGACCGGTATAGCGGTATGGGAAAAAATCCATACCGGTATACCGCCTAGCATCACGGTGGGGGGTGCGACGCGGTGCGGTGGGTCGGGGGTGCGGTGCGGCGGGTCGAGGGGGTGGCGGTCACGGTGCGGTGGGTGCGGGGCATTATCGGCTTATCGGTAAGATAATTGCCGATACCGATAATGCCCAAAATCGTGATTATCGGCCGATAATATCGGCCATACCGATAATCGGTCGATCCCTAGTCTATTGTGTGGAAAGGATCCCAGATGTGTTTCCGAGGGTGGCGTGGCTGATGTGTGGGAGCGAGAAAAGTCACCTCAAACTTACAAACAAGTAATCATGGGACTTGTAGTTTAAAGGGGTACTCCGCTGCCCCAGCGTTCGGAACATTTTGTTCCGAACGCTTGAAGAGGGTGGCGGGGTCGTGCCATCACCCCACGTCCCTTGTGATGTCACATCACGCCCCCTGAATGGAAGTCTATGGGAGGGGGTGTGGCAGCGGAGTAGACTTCAAGGGGGTGTGGTGTGATGTCACGAGGGGCGTGATATCACGAGGAGCGTGGCGTGACATCACAAACCCGCCGCCCACACCCAGTGTTCTAAACTAATTCCGGGTGCTGCACAGACATCGTAGGGGTCCCAGCGGCGGTACCCCCGGGATCAGACATCTTATCCTCTATCCTTTGGACGAACAAACGAACTCCAACAGGAAATAGCCAGTTCACACAAAGATAGCCTCAGTGTTATGGTAATCTCACAAGGTAGGATGTAGGGGCTATAAGGTTAGTAGATTATTAGTAGGGGGGAGAACCTGAGCTGTCCCTCTCTCTCCTTTATCCAATCTTGAGAACAGCAAGATTGCATCCATAACAAGGGTGATCCCGCACAAGAACCTGGTCACTTTTCTTAAACTGTAAGGATTTACTAATAAAGAAAGAATCTGGTATGTAGTAAATAGACAGATAAGGACTTAGATAAGTAATAGTATAGTTAGTATAAAGGGGACTAGTACAATCTGATATAGTCAACAAAAACCACAGCAAGGCACCAGACCTGTGTCCAATTCAGAACTAATCACTCTCCAATGTAAGTTGACGCTAAACTACACCAATCTAGTATAGTATCTATTAGGGATCGACCGATTATCGGTTTGGCAGATATTATCGGCCGATATTCACGATTTTGGACATTATCAGTATCGGCAATTACCTTGCCGATATGCTAAAAGTGCACTGCCCCCTCGCCCCGCCTCCCCGGCCAGAGACCGCCACCGCTGCTGCCCCATTGCCTCCCCCATCCCCAGTTTTTTAATTACCTGTTCCCGGGGTCCGAGCTACTTCTGACTCCTGCGGCGTCCTGCGCTGTTGCTGTGTGCTGCGCAATAAAGAGTGACGTCCTCAACGCGACGTGGTTGGTCTCAGGACCGGCAGGGGGAGAGAAGCGGGCGGTGGCGGTCTCTGGCTAGAGGATAGGCGGGGGGCAGCGGCGGTGGTGGTTGGACTAGGGAGGACCCCAGGACAGGCAGGGGGAGAGAAACGGGTGGCGGCGGTGGTCTCTGGTTCCGCAAAAGCCGCTGCAGTTCATTGATTTAAAGCGCCAATAACTTATACCGGAATATCGGTATAAGTTATCGTCTATCGGCCTCAAAGTTCACAGATTATCGGTATCGGCCCTACAAAATCAATATCGGTCGATCCCTAGTATCTATAGTACAGTATAGTAACTGATAGTATCAACACACAAGGGCTAACACACAAATAATATATATATATACATCCTACACATTTCATTGTGCTATGTGCACTACAGCACAGCTCTTCACTACAGCCAATAAGCTTGTTTATGGAACAATACATTCAGTATACCCAGTACAGACGCATCCAAGTATACACCATGGGGGAGATTTATCAAAATCTGTCCAAAGGAAAAGTTGCTGAGTTGCCCATAGCAACTAATCAGATCGCTTCTTTCATTTTTAACAAATGAAAGAAGCAATCTTATTGGTTTCTATGGGCAACTCGGCAACTTTTCCTCTGGACAGATTTTGAAAAATCTCCCGCCAAGTGGGCAAACCGAGTAAAGGAAGAATAAAGAAAATAAGAAAAAAGTTGCAGTAGCTCTATAAAAGTATAAAATCCAGAGATGTAAGGGGCAGTAAAGGCGCACACCATACACTCATGTTCTAATAATTAAAAATGCATACATAGGATATATCCATCCTCTGCCTCCTACAGTCACAAGTATAGCCAATGTTGATGACCATTGCATGGGCTAGCGTCCATCTAATACACAAAAATGCATACACACAGTATATCTATTTCACCCAAAGCGACCGTAAGGGGACAAAAGAATGTGGGCTGTGAAGCCTTTGGGCAATCAGGTCCACATCTGGGGACTCTGACTGTGCGCATAACTGGTCGACACTTCTGGATCAAGCAGATCCAGAGTTTGACCCAGGAATGTGTACATCAGACAGAGCAGAAACATGAGTCTCTGAATGACTCCAATTAAAGACTTCACCTGTGAGTAACTGCGTGTAACTGTATGTAATAACATATGTTCTGCAAAAGCTGTGTAGAGCTGATATCTACCACTATTAGAGATGAGCGAAGTTACAGTAATTCGACTCGTCACGAACCTCACGGCTCGGTAGTTGCCGACTTTAGCCTGTATGAATTAGTTCAGCTTACAGGTGCTCTGGTGGGCTGGAGACTCTCTCCTAGGACTGTATCCACCTTTTCCAGCCCACCGGAGCACCTGAAAGCTGAACAAATGTATGCAGGCTAAAGTCAGCAACTGCCGAGCCGAGAAGTTTGTGACAAATCGAATTACTGTAACTTTGCTCATCTCTAACAACTATATTGTCGTATGGAGGGTATATTTATTTGGTCTCAGTATACAGGATTTGGTCAGTGATAGTATGATGGTGATATGTATGGTTTTAATATTTCTCCCAATATATTGGTATTATTGAAAAAAAATTCTCAGTATAGAGGATTTGGTCAGTAACAGTATAATGGTGATATGTATGGTGATAATATTCTCCTTTTATACTGGTGTTATTGAGAATATAGGTCTCTGTAAACAGGATTTTGTCAGTAACAGTATGATGGTAATATGTATGGTGATAATATTCCTCCCTGTATACTGGTATTATTGGTAATAATGGTCTCCGTATATTGGATTTGGTCAGTTACAGTTTGATGGTAATATGTACGGTGATTATACTTTAACTCCTTGTTCAGTCACCGTGCTCTGTCCCACACCAATCTGTGGGACAGATAATCTGTAAATCTAGCAAGACCCCTTTTTGCTGTAATGAGGATGCCAGGGTGGTGGAAGGCTGGAGTCAAGGGAAGAAGTGAGAGACTGAGGGTGTGTGTGTGTGTGGGGAGCAATGGACTGCTAACCATTGCATCACAGAGGCAAGAACCAGACAACAATACGGCATGCAAAACACCATGCCGGAGAAAGCACTACCCCTTCTAATATTAAAAAAAAGTTTTTATATACTTGAAAAATATAGTAATATTGCAACAAAAACATTTTAGGACACTAACCTTTAAAAATCCCACGTAAAAGAGCTCCAGTTTCTTTTCCATTAATTGCATGTTTAGTGATAAGCTTTACAAGCTGAAATACATAGAAGATATTGTACTGAATTGAATTTACATGAAGGCCTCAATCTCTGATCATGAATATTCATAAAATTTGTATCTGAGGAACAATGAAATTGTAGTTATAGGGTTTACACAGTGGAATAGGTACCACGTCACTTTACAATAGATTTTATTTCAAATTTCTGTACTCTGTGCTGAGAACAGTGGGAATTGCGCAGGATATGCAGAATGTCTTGTTTTAAGCATAATTTCCACATTCACACGTACAGTATCCTACACCTCTGTAAATCCAGGCTCACTCGCACCAGACCCCCCCCCCCCCCCCCCCCCACCTTTCCCCCGGCGGTGTCGCTCGCATCTCCGCTTCCTTCAGCCACACAGCTCCAGCCCTGCACTCTTCCGCGGCTGTCAGCCATGCTGTTAGCTGACAGTCCCTGCGGCTGTGACCTCTGCTCTCTGCTCACTAGCCGTGGGCACTGGGAGCGGACAGCGGGCTGTACGGCTGGAGGCAATGAGGATCAGAGCGGTCTCACCTTCTTCAGGCCAGTGTAATTCCGCTGCTCTCCTCGACGAAGTGAGGGCGGAAGCAGTCCCCCCAGCAGGCATCAGTGACATAGCGCCTGCTGGGGTACGCTTACATCCTCCTGCCGGCAGCTTACTATGTGGGCAAGAAGAGAGGTAACTTTAATTATTTGCACTTTTTTGTATATATACGTTGTAATATTGTATTTTATCAGTCTGTAACCCCTTACAGACTGATAAAATACAATATTACAACGTATATATACAAAAAAGTGCAAATAATTAAAGTACATGAATATTAATTAATAAATATACATATATAAATAAAAAACATAAACATCAAAGAAATAATAAATGAATAAAAAAAAGAATTTTTTTTTTAGAAAAAATAAAAATTTATGAAAAAATTAAATGAAAAAATAAAACACATACATCAATATATTTATATAATTACTAGGGATGTCCGGATACCGATACTGGTATCGGGGCAGATACTAGCCATTTGTAAACGAGTCCCCGATACCATTTGCCGCTCTGCTGCCCCGTTCTTCCATCCTCCTGTCCGCATCATAGTGTTCCATGGAGGAGCATGTGACACACGTCACTCCGCCTCCTCCCCTGCGCCCAGCGTAACACTACGCAGGAAGCAGAGTGACGTGTATGTCACATGCTCCTCCATAGGACGACACGATGCGGACCGGAGGACGGGGCAGCAGAGCGGCAGCACCAGCACCCGACCCGAGGAGGTGAGCTGCCTGCAAGGAGGGGGCTGCTACTAATGTCTAAGCGGGGGGGCCCTGCTGCTGTCTAAAGGGGGGCCCTGATGCTGTCTAAAGGGGGGGGGGGCTGCTACTGTGTAAGGTGGGGGGGCCTGCTGCTGTCTAAAGGGGGGGGGCCTGCTGCTGTCTAAAGGGGGGGGGCTGCTGCTGTCTAATGGGGGGGGCCCTGCTGCTGTCTAAAGGGAGGGGGCCCTGCTGCTGTCTAAAGGGAGGGGGCCCTGCTGCTGTCTAAAGGGAGGGGGCCCTGCTGCTGTCTAAAGGGAGGGGGCCCTGCTGCTGTCTAAAAGGAGGGGGCCCTGCTGCTGTCTAAAAGGAGGGGGCCCTGCTGCTGTCTAAACTAGGGGGGGCTGCTGCTGTCTAAAGGGGGGGGGGCTGCTGCTGTCTAAAGGGGGGGGCCCTGCTGCTGTCTAAAGGGAGGGGGCCCTGCTGCTGTCTAAAGGGAGGGGGCCCTGCTGCTGTCTAAAGGGAGGGGGCCCTGCTGCTGTCTAAAGGGAGGGGGCCCTGCTGCTGTCTAAAGGGAGGGGGCCCTGCTGCTGTCTAAAGGGAGGGGGCCCTGCTGCTGTCTAAAGGGAGGGGGCCCTGCTGCTGTCTAAAGGGAGGGGGCCCTGCTGCTGTCTAAAGGCAGGGGGCCCTGCTGCTGTCTAAAGGCAGGGGGCCCTGCTGCTGTCTAAAGGGAGGGGGCCCTGCTGCTGTCTAAAGGGAGGGGGCCCTGCTGCTGTCTAAAGGGAGGGGGCCCTGCTGCTGTCTAAAGGGAGGGGGCCCTGCTGCTGTCTAAAGGGAGGGGGCCCTGCTGCTGTCTAAAGGGAGGGGGCCCTGCTGCTGTCTAAAGGGGGGGGGGCCTGCTGCTGTCTAAAGGGGGGGGGCCTGCTGCTGTCTAAAGGGGGGGCCCTGCTGCTGTCTAAAGGGGGGGGCCCTGCTGCTGTCTAAAGGGGGGGGCCCTGCTGCTGTCTAAAGAGGGGGGCCCTGCTGCTGTCTAAAGGGGGGCCCCTGCTGCTGTCTAAAGGGGGGCCCCTGCTGCTGTCTAAAGGGGGGCCCCTGCTGCTGTCTAAAGGGGGGCCCCTGCTGCTGTCTAAAGGGGGGCCCCTGCTGCTGTCTAAAGGGGGGCCCCTGCTGCTGTCTAAAGGGGGGGCTGCTGCTGTTTAAATGGGGGCCCACTATCTATAGGGATTGTATAATGAACACACTTGCAGATGACCGTTTCTAACACTTCTTACCAGGTAAAAATCGGTGTTGTCATTCGGGAGATATTAATCTTAGTGCTGGGCGGTATACCGATTCATACCGAATACCGAAATGTTTTCCCTGCACGATATGAATTTTTCCCATACCACAATACCCGTCGGGCCCCACCCCCTCGAATGAATTAATTACCTGCAGATGAGTTGCGGCGGCGCTTTAAATGATTAAGTTGCAGGCCGCGGCGCTTTTAGATGACTTGCAGCCGCGGCTCTTTAAATGATTAAGTTGCGGGCCGCAGTGCTTTAAATGAATGACTTGCGGGCCATCGGCAAGCGGTCACCTCCCCGTGCAAGCGCTAAAAGCCTGGCTTTTAGCACTTGCAGGGGGAGGTGACTGCTTCTGGCAAGCAACTTAAAAGAAAATTGTCAGATATTTTCTCTTGCACTATTCACAGGTACTGATTAAAAACGAGCCCCACCTTGCCCGGATCTGCCCTGCCGTTCGCCCGCAATTGTAGTTTTATTCTATGTGTATATCTTGCTGTAACTGGCACGGGTGGGGCTTCTGCAGGTTAACTGGCATTGACGTCAGCACCGCTTATGAATATTCATCCCCCCTCCCTCTAGTTAGGAGCGGCGAAGAGAGGGAGAACTGGAGGGAGGGGAGATGAATATTCATAAGCGGCGCTGACGTCTGTGCCAGTTAACCTGCAGAAGCCCCGTCCGTGCCAGTTACAGACAGATTTGCACATATAATAAAACTACGATTGCGGACGAACGGCCGGGCGGATCCGGGCAAGGTAGGGCTCGTTTTAATCAGCGTGAGAAATTGTGCGGGAGACCATATCTGACAGTTTTCCTTTAATCGTTTTCAGCGCCGCGGCCAGCCTCTCATTCATTTAAAGCGCCGGCGGCCCGCAAGTCATTCATTTAAAGCACCGCAGCCTGGAGGAGAGGGGGGGGGGCTAGAGAAATATAGCAGCGCCTGGGGGTCATATATGATTAGTTCCTCGGGGGGGGGGGGGGGGGGGGGGGAGGAGATAGCGTTAAATACCGTGGAACCGCCATAACTTGCAAAAATACCGTGATATGCTTTATGGTCATACTGCCCAGCCCTAATTCATCTTGTTGCTAATATGGTCATTGCTTCTTATGTGCACTGGAGGAGCTGCTGCATGTGTAATGCTTTCTTCCGCCAGCTTCGGAGATAACTCTGCCGGTTTCTGCAAATAATTTCGCCCCCTGTATGGACCTGATGAGGAAGAGTGATGAATATGTATAGAGGGGCGGAGTTATTGCCAGAAAGGGGGTGGGGTTACTAGCCAAAATGGGCAGGTAAAAGCATTATACATACAGCAGCAGCTGCCTGGAGAGCAGATAAGGAGAGAATATACTAGCAACAAGACTAATGTCTCCTGAATGGCTCAGGATAGTGTGGGTGACCATGCTGTCAATTTCCCTTAAAAAAATAAAAACACCCTATTTAAAGCCTCCAATCCCAGTTCACTGCCATGTTTAAAAATGTTTAGGCATAGGAATGATGTCAAAGCAGTCTGTCCGTATTCTTCATTCACCTCAGCATCTTTAACAGTATGGAGGTAACTCTGAAGTCCTTCTGTTTTCTTCTCGGAAGAGAGAGAGAGTATTTTCTGGTCCATCTTGGTATAGAAAAAACCCTGAAAAAGAGATGTAACTATTTACTAAAAAAGACCTACACGGATAAAGCCTGGGCGGGGGAAGGGGTTGGGGGTTGGCAAAATAGTGTAAAAGACTTTTATTCTGAGTGCAAGAAACTCTGAAAACCTAACTGGATGGAGTGAACAACAGCAAATGGTATATACAGAGGCAGTGGAGGGGCAGTTTACTTGAGGTGACCCAGTATGGAATACCGTACCCTGCCCATCCTGTCAGGCAGATGTAGTTATATACACTCATCCATTTACCTGTATCCGTCAGCTATGTAAAAGGGATATAGAAGTCTGAAGGGTTTAACATGAGGTATGGCACCCTGCAGATTTCTCTTACCATATGTCAGAAACTGGCATCATTCATGGAGCAAACTTTCAGGTGCTCATAGCTGCCATAAATTTTATTCTGGCACACAGACAATCAAAAGATGTGCTAATCTATTAAACCCCTTAAGCACCCAGGGCATATGGGTAAGCCCTGGCTCTTTGGTACTTAAGGACCCAGGGTGTACCTGTACGCCAATGGGAATTCCGGTCCCCGCCGCGCACCGGGTGGGGACCGGATCGGGATGTCTGTTGAAATCATCCAGTAGACATCCCGTGCAAACCCCTGGGGGGGGGGGGGTCCTGAGACCCCACATGTCGGCGATCACTGCAAATCTGCAGCGATTCCGGGTCATACGGGTCTCCCGGAAAATAAGGGGGATCGGGGGTGTCCAAGACACCCCCTATGCCCCTGAAGGAATAGGAGTGAGGTGGCAGGTGTGCCACCCCTCCTATACCTGCTATTGGTCGGATGAAGAGACCGACCAATAGCAGATCGGGGGTTAAAGTTCGGTTCCCCGCTCTGCCCACCGACTGTTGTCCGGGCAGAGCGGGAGAACCGGTGGTGACCTGCGCCGGAGGTCACTTACCATCGGCGATCAGCGGCGGGCGGCAATGACATGTGGCTCCCTGGTGAGCGATCCTACGGAAGCCGGTGAGTTGTTGCCTAGCAACATCTGGAGGGCTACAGTTTGGAGAACACTATACAGTTGTCTCTAAACTGTAGCCCTCAAGATGTTGCAAAACTACAACTCCCAGCATGCCCACACAGCAGTTTTCTGTGGGGGAATGCTGGGATTTGTAGTTTTGCAACATCTGGAGGGCCACAGTTTGTAGATCACTGTGCAGTGGTTTCTAAACCGTGGCCTTTTAAATCATGCACGCCATGCTTGGAGTTGTAGCTGCGTACCTCCATCTGTTGCATAACTACATCTCCCAGCATGCCCTTTGGCGATCAGTACATGCTAGGAGTTGTAGTATTGCAACAGCTGGAGGCACACTGTTTGGAAAATACTGAGTTAGGTAACAGAACCTAACTGAAGGTTTTCCAACCAGTGTGCCTCCAGCTGTTGCAGAAGTACAACTCCCAGCATGCACGGTCTGTCAGTGCATGCTGGGAGTTGTAGTTTTTGCAACAGCTGGAGGTTTGCCCCCCCCCCCCCCCCCCCCCATGTGAATGTACAGGGTACATTCACACGGGCGGGTTTACTGTGAATTTCCTGTTTCAAGTTTGAACTGCAGCAAATTTTCCACCGCAGTGCAAACTCCTAGCGGGAAACTCACCGTAAACCCCAGCCACTGCGAATGTACCGTATCCTAAAAACACTACACTAGCACAAAATAATAATTAAAAATGTATCAAACGGCAGTGTTTCCAAAACAGAGCCTCCAGTTGTTGCAAAACAACAACTCCCAGCATTTCCAGACAGCCACTGACTGTCCAGGCATGCTGGGAATTTAGCAACAGCTGGAGGCACCCTGTTTGGGAATCACTAGCGTAGAATACCCCTATGTCCACCCCTATGCAATCCCTAATTAAGTCCTCAAATGCGCATGGCGCTCTCTCACTTCGGAGCCCTGTCGTATTTCAAGGAAACAGTTTAGGGCCACATATGGGGTATTTCCGTACTCAGGAGCATTTGCGTTACAAATTTTGGGAGCATTTTTCTCCTTTTACCCCTTATGAAAAGGAAAAGTTTGGGTCTACACCAGCCTGTTAGTGTAAAAAAATAAAACATTTTACACTAACATGCTGGTGTTTCCCCATACTTTTTATTTAAGTAAAAGGGAAAAAAAATTGGTAACTACATTTTCTCCTGAGTACGGAAATGACCCATATGTGGGCGTAAAATGCTCTGCGGACGAACAACAAGGCTCAGGAGTGAGAGCGCACTATGTTCATTGGAGGCCTAAATTGGTGATTTGCACAGGAGTAGCTGATTATACAGTGGTTCTTACATAAACTAAAAATAAATACCCATGTGTGACCCCATTTTGGAAACTACACCCCACACAGAACGTAACAAGGGGTATAGTGAGCCCTAACACCGCACAGGTGTTTGACGAATTTTCGTAAAATTTAGATGGAAAAATGAAAAAATATATATATTTTTAACTAAAATGCTGGTGTTACCCAAAATGTTTCATTTTCACAAGGGAAAATAGGACGTGTGGACGTCAAGTGCACTGCGGGCGTACAACAATGCTCAGAAGAGAAGGAGCACCATTGAGCTTTTGGAGAAAGAATTTGGTTGGAAAGTCAGGGGCCTTGTGTGTTTACAAAGCCCCCCATAGTGCCAGAACAATGGACCCCCCTGTGACTGATCCTAGAGTCACCCTACCTACTTGGATGGACTTTGGGACACCGCTATTTGTACCCCTCTGTTGATGTTGTCCAGTGACATAAAGCTCAGAGTTAAAATACTTTTATTTACTGTTTTCATACACTTTCTGCACACGGTCCACTTTCTGTGCACAATACACCTTTTTGCACATGGTCTACCTTTTGCACACGGTCCACCTCCTTTACACAATACAATTTTTGCACACAGTCCGACTTCTGCACACCTCCACCTTTTGCACTCAAGGCACTGTATAGGGAGAGCTATTTTTATTGGATTATCTCCCAGACTCGCTGCCACCTGTATTGTCTTTACTGACCCTTCCCCCTGTGATGTCCTTCCTATAGAAGACACTTGTTCCACAATAAAGAGTTCTGATTTTATACCTGAAGACTGGTGTTGCCTGGTTCTTTGGGTACAAGGATGCAATAATCTCTAGTTCTGCCTGGGGATATTGCCTGTGATATGCTGGGGGCTTGTCATCCGGAAGGAGAAGTCACTTTTGGCTGAGTCAGTCCGTCACACATGTGACCCCATTTTGGAAACTACACCCTTCACGTAATGTAATAAAGGGTACAGTGAGCATTTACGCCCCACAGGTGTCTGATACATTTTTGGAACAGTGGTCCGTGAAAATAAACATTTTTATTTTTCATTTGCACAGCCCACTGTTCCAAATATCTGTCAAACGTTAGTGGGGTGTAAATGCTCACTGCATCCCTTATTATATTCTGTGAGGGGTGTAGTTTCCAAAATGGGGTCACATGTGGGGGGGGGGGGGGGGGAGTCCACTGTTCTGGCACCACGATGGGCTTTGTAAACGCAAAAGGCCCTTGACTTCTATTCCAACCAAATTCTTTCTCCAAAAGCTCAATGGCGCTCCTTCTCTTCTGAGCATTGTAGTGCGCCAGCAGAGCACTTGACGTCCACACATGGGGCATTTCATGAAATAGGGTTAAAAATTTGGGGGGACATTTTCTCCTATTACCCCTTGTAAAAATGTAAAATTTTGGGAAAAATGCCTTTTAGTGAAAAAAATGTCAAACACATGTGGGGTGTTACGGCTCACTGTACCCCTTGTTATGTTCCTTGAGAGGTGTAGTTTCCAAAATAGTATGCCATGTGGTTTATTTTTTTGCTGTTCTGGCACCATAGGACTTCCTAAATGTGACATGCCCCCCAAAAACCATTTCAGAAAAAGTCACTCTTCAAAATCCCACTGTCGCTCCTTCCCTTTTGAGCCCTCTAGTGCACCCACAGAGCACTTGACATACACATATGAGGTATTTCCTTACTCAAGAGAAATTGGGTTACAAATTTTAGGGTGATTTCTCTCCTTATACCCCTTGTAAAAATTCAAAAACTGGGTCTACAAGAACATGCGAGTGTAAAAAAAATTTAGAATTTTCTGCTTCAATTTGCTGCTATTCCTGTGAAACACCTAGAGGGTTAACATACTTACTGAATGTAATTTTGAATACTTTGGGGGTGCAGTTTTTATAATGGGGTCATTTATGGGGTATTTCTAATATGAAGGCCCTTCAAATCAACTTCAAAACTGAACTGGTCCCTGAAAAATTCCGATTTTGAAAATGTTGTGAAAAATTGGAAAATTGCTGCTGAACTTTGAAGCCCTCTGGTGTCTTCCAAAAGTAAAAACATGTCAACTTTATGATGCAAACATAGATAAGTAGACATGTTGTATATGTGAATCAATGTATAATTTTGGAATTTTTCACCAAGAAATGATGCAAGCATCGACGAAAATTTACCACCAACATAAAGTAGAATATGTCACGAAAAAACTATCTTAGACTATCAGAATGAAAAGTAAAAGCATCCCAGAGTTTTTAATGCTTAACCCCTTAATGACCAAGGACGTCTATTTACATCCTTGGCTGGCTCCCGCGATATAACGCAAGGTCACGCGGTGACCCCGCTTCATATCGGGTCGGTCCCGGCATGTATCTGAAGCCGGGACCCAGGGCAAATAGTGCGCGGCAGCGATCGCGGTGCCGCGCGCTATTAACCCTTTAGACGCGGTGTTCAAAGTTGAAAGCCGCGACTAAAATGAAAGTGAAAGCTGCCCGGCTGATCGGGAACACTGCAGTGAAAATGCAGTGTACTGATCAGCTGGGACACGAGCGGAGGTCCTCTTACCATCCTCCGGCATTTCCCTTCGGCGATTGATTGCTCCAAGCCTGAGATTCAGACTTGAGCGATTGACCACCGATAACACTGATCAATGCAAAGCTATGGCTTTGCAGCGAACATTGCTGGCAATCAGTGTATGCAATGTTATAGCCCCCTATGGGAGCTATAACACTGCAAAAAAAAGTGTAAAAAAAAGTTAATAAATGTGATTTAACCCTTTCCTTAATAAAAGCTAAAATCGCCCCCCTTTTCCCATAAAAAAAACAAAAAAACATGTAAATCAAAATAAATATAAACATATGTGGTATCGCCGCGTGCGTAAATGTCCAAACTATAAAAATATATCATTCATTAAACCGCATGGTCAATGGCGTACGCGCAAAAAAAATTCAAAAGTCCAAAATAACATATTTTTGGTAGTTTTTTATATCATGAAAAAATGAATAAAAAGCGATCAAAAGGTCCAATCAATACAAAAATGGTACCGCTAAAAACGTCAGATCACGGCGCAAATATTGAGCCATCATACCGCCCCATACGCAGAAAAATAAAAAAGTTATAGGTGTCAGAAAATTACAATTTTAAACGTATAAATTTACGTGCATGTAGTTATGATTTTTTCCAGAAGTGCGACAAAATCAAACCGATATAAGTGGGGTATCATTTTAATCGTATGGACCTACAGAATAATGATAAGGTGTAATTTTTACTGAAAAATTTACTGCATAGAAACAGAAGCCCCCAAAACTTTCAAAATTGTGTTTTTCCTTAAATTTCGTCGCACAATGATTTTTTTTTCCGTTTCGCTGTAGATTTTTGGGTAAAATGACTGACGTCACTGCAAAGTAGAATTGGTGGCGCAAAAAATAAGCCATAATATGGATTTTTAGGTGCAAAATTGAAAGGGTTATGATTTTTAAAAGGTAAGGAAGAAAAAACGAAAGTGCAAAAACCGAAAAACCCTGCGTCCTTAAGGGGTTAAAGTGACAGTGGTCAGATGTGCAAAAAATGCTCTGGTCCTTAAGGTGAAAATGGCTGGGTCCTTAAGGGGTTAAGAGGCCTTAAATTTGGTGCATTTTATTCCAACCTACTTTGTATTAAAAGCAGCATATGAAGAATCAGTGTGGCAGCTATGCCCCCCATCAGTCATGAGAAGGTCCCCTATGTTCGCTCATGACTCCACTCACTTGTTATAGCTGATCTACCCCAGTACCATAGACGGTGAATGGAGAAGAGAGGGAGCCTACACACCCCTGGTCCATTTAATTAACACAGGGGACCTCCATTCCAGACAGTAGGGGTCCCAGCAGTCAGACCCCCACTAACCAGATACTTATGACTCCGGAGGATAGGTAACAACTTATCTTGGGATAACCCTTTTAAAAGGTATATCAATGACCCCTCTCTCTTATTGCGGACATTGGGAGGGCGGTCCCTGACTATCTAATGGTGTGCACTCCGCACCATATTCTGGGTACCCGATGGTCTATGTGCAAAATCATGTGTTAGCACAGTGAGCAAGGGTGGTCCCTGACTACATGGTGGTCTTTACTCAGCACTGCAGGGTGAGGTGTCAGGACAGTGACTAAGGGTGGTCCCTGACTACATGGTGGTCTTTACTCAGCACTGCAGGGTGAGGTGTCAGGACAGTGACTAAGGGTGGTCCCTGACTACATGGTGGTCTTTATTCAGCACTGCAGGGTGAGGTGTCAGGACAGTGACTAAGGGTGGTCGCTGACTACATGGTGGTCTTTACTCAGCACTGCAGGGTGAGGTGTCAGGACAGTGACTAAGGGTGGTCACTGACTACATGGTGGTTTGTTTTCAGTGCTGCAAAGCGAGGGGTCAGAACAGTAAATGGGGCGGTCCCTGACTACATGATGGCTTGCACTAGTGAAAGAGGCGGTCCCTGACTACATGGTGGTCTGCACTAGTGACGGGGGCAGTAAATACATGGTGGTCTGCACTAGTGAAGGGGAGGTCCCTGACTACATGTGGTATGAACTAGTGAAGGGGAGGTCCCTGAATACATGGTGGTCTGCACTAGTGAAGGAGGCGGTCCCTGAATACATGGTGGTCTGCACTAGTGAGCAACAGCAGTCCCTGACTATATAAAGGTCTTCACTAGTGAGCAGGGGTGGTACCTTACTACATGGTGGTCTGCTCTAGTGAAGGGGCGGTCCCTGAATACATGGTGGTCTGCACTAGTGAAGGAGGCAGTCCCTGACTACATCTGGTATGAACTAGTGAAAGAGGCGGTCCCTGAATACATGGTGGTCTGCACTAGTGACGGGAGCGGTGAATACATGATGGTCGGCCCTAGTGAAGGAGGCAGTCCCTGACTACATGGTGGTCTGCACTAGTGAAGGGGAAGTCCCTGACTACATGTGGTATGAACTAGTGAAGGATGCGGTCCCTGACTACATGGTGGTCTGCACTAGTGAAGGGGAGGTCCCTGACTACATGGTGGTCTGCACCAGTGAAGGGGGGTCCCTGACTACATTGTGGTCTGCACTAGTGAAGGAGCGGGGGTCCCCATCTACATGGTGGTCTGCACTAGTGAAGGAGCGGAAGTCCCCATCTACATGGTGGTCTGCACTAGTGAAGGGGCGGGGGTCCCCATCTACATGGTGGTCTGCACTAGTGAAGGGGCGGGGGTTCCCATCTACATGGTGGTCTGCACTAGTGAAGGGGCGGGGGTCCCCATCTACATGGTGGTCTGCACTAGTGAAGGGGCGGGGGTCCCCATCTACATGGTGGTCTGCACTAGTGAAGGGGCGGGGGTCCCCATCTACATGGTGGTCTGCACTAGTGAATGGGCGGGGGTCCCCATCTACATGGTGGTCTGCACTAGTGAAGGGGCGGGGGTCTCCATCTACATGGTGGTCTGCACTAGTGAAGGGGCGAGGGTCCCCATCTACATGGTGGTCTGCACTAGTGAAGGGGCGGGGGTCCCCATCTACATGGTGGTCTGCACTAGTGAAGGAGCGGGGGTCCCCATCTACATGGTGGTCTGCACTAGTGAAGGGGCGGGGGTCCCCATCTACATGGTGGTCTGCACTAGTGAAGGGGCGGGGGTTCCCATCTACATGGTGGTCTGCACTAGTGAAGGGGCGGGGGTCCCCATCTACATGGTGGTCTGCACTAGTGAAGGGGCGGGGGTCCCCATCTACATGGTGGTGTGCACTAGTGAAGGGGCGGGGGTCCCCATCTACATGGTGGTCTGCACTAGTGAATGGGCGGGGGTCCCCATCTACATGGTGGTCTGCACTAGTGAAGGGGCGGGGGTCTCCATCTACATGGTGGTCTGCACTAGTGAAGGGGCGAGGGTCCCCATCTACATGGTGGTCTGCACTAGTGAAGGGGCGGGGGTCCCCATCTACATGGTGGTCTGCACTAGTGAAGGGGCGGGGGTCCCCATCTACATGGTGGTCTGCACTAGTGAATGGGCGGGGGTCCCCATCTACATGGTGGTCTGCACTAGTGAAGGGGCGGGGGTCCCCATCTACATGGTGGTCTGCACTAGTGAAGGGGCGAGGGTCCCCATCTACATGGTGGTCTGCACTAGTGAAGGGGCGAGGGTCCCCATCTACATGGTGGTCTGCACTAGTGAATGGGCGGGGGTCTCCATCTACATGGTGGTCTGCACTAGTGAAGGGGCGGGGGTCCCCATCTACATGGTGGTCTGCACTAGTGAAGGGGCGGGGGTCCCCATCTACATTGTGGTCTGCACTAGTGAAGGGGCGGGGGTCCCCATCTACATTGTGGTCTGCACTAGTGAAGGGGCGGGGGTCCCCATCTACATGGTGGTCTGCACTAGTGAAGGGGCGGGGGTCCCCATCTACATGGTGGTCTGCACTAGTGAAGGGGCGGGGGTCCCCATCTACATGGTGGTCTGCACTAGTGAATGGGCGGGGGTCCCCATCTACATGGTGGTCTGCACTAGTGAAGGGGCGGGGGTCCCCATCTACATGGTGGTCTGCACTAGTGAAGGGGCGGGGGTCCCATCTACATGGTGGTCTGCACTAGTGAAGGGGCGGGGGTCCCCATCTACATGGTGGTCTGCACTAGTGAAGGGGCGGGGGTCGCCATCTACATGGTGGTCTGCACTAGTGAAGGGGCGGGGGTCCCCATCTACATGGTGGTCTGCACTAGTGAAGGGGCGGGGGTCCCCATCTACATGGTGGTCTGCACTAGTGAAGGGGCGGGGGTCCCCATCTACATGGTGGTCTGCACTAGTGAAGGGGCGGGGGTCCCCATCTACATGGTGGTCTGCACTAGTGAATGGGCGGGGGTCCCCATCTACATGGTGGTCTGCACTAGTGAAGGGGCGGGGGTCTCCATCTACATGGTGGTCTGCACTAGTGAAGGGGCGAGGGTCCCCATCTACATGGTGGTCTGCACTAGTGAATGGGCGGGGGTCTCCATCTACATGGTGGTCTGCACTAGTGAAGGGGCGGGGATCCCCATCTACATGGTGGTCTGCACTAGTGAAGGGGCGGGGGTCCCCATCTACATTGTGGTCTGCACTAGTGAAGGGGCGGGGGTCCCCATCTACATTGTGGTCTGCACTAGTGAATGGGCGGGGGTCCCCATCTACATGGTGGTCTGCACTAGTGAAGGGGCGGGGGTCCCCATCTACATGGTGGTCTGCACTAGTGAAGGGGCGGGGGTCCCCATCTACATGGTGGTCTGCACTAGTGAAGGGGCGGGGGTCCCCATCTACATGGTGGTCTGCACTAGTGAAGGGGCGGGGGTCCCCATCTACATGGTGGTCTGCACTAGTGAAGGGGCGGGGGTCCCCATCTACATGGTGGTCTGCACTAGTGAAGGGGCGGAGGTCGCCATCTACATGGTGGTCTGCACTAGTGAAGGGGCGGGGGTCCCCATCTACATGGTGGTCTGCACTAGTGAAGGGGCGGGGGTCCCCATCTACATGGTGGTCTGCACTAGTGAAGGGGCGGGGGTCCCCATCTACATGGTGGTCTGCACTAGTGAAGGGGCTGGGGTCCCCATCTACATGGTGGTCTGCACTAGTGAAGGGGCGGGGGTCCCCATCTACATGGTGGTCTGCACTAGTGAATGGGCGGGGGTCCCCATCTACATGGTGGTCTGCACTAGTGAAGGGGCGGGGGTCTCCATCTACATGGTGGTCTGCACTAGTGAAGGGGCGGGGGTCCCCATCTACATGGTGGTCTGCACTAGTGAATGGGCGGGGGTCTCCATCTACATGGTGGTCTGCACTAGTGAAGGGGCGGGGGTCCCCATCTACATGGTGGTCTGCACTAGTGAAGGGGCGGGGGTCCCCATCTACATTGTGGTCTGCACTAGTGAAGGGGCGGGGGTCCCCATCTACATTGTGGTCTGCACTAGTGAATGGGCGGGGGTCCCCATCTACATTGTGGTCTGCACTAGTGAATGGGCGGGGGTCCCCATCTACATGGTGGTCTGCACTAGTGAAGGGGCGGGGGTCCCCATCTACATGGTGGTCTGCACTAGTGAAGGGGCGGGGGTCCCCATCTACATGGTGGTCTGCACTAGTGAAGGGGCGGGGGTCCCCATCTACATGGTGGTCTGCACTAGTGAAGGGGCGGGGGTCCCCATCTACATGGTGGTCTGCACTAGTGAAGGGGCGGGGGTCCCCATCTACATGGTGGTCTGCACTAGTGAAGGGGCGGGGGTCCCCATCTACATGGTGGTCTGCACTAGTGAATGGGCGGGGGTCCCCATCTACATGGTGGTCTGCACTAGTGAAGGGGCGGGGGTCTCCATCTACATGGTGGTCTGCACTAGTGAAGGGGCGGGGGTCCCCATCTACATGGTGGTCTGCACTAGTGAAGGGGCGGGGGTCCCCATCTACATGGTGGTCTGCACTAGTGAAGGGGCGGGGGTCCCCATCTACATGGTGGTCTGCACTAGTGAATGGGCGGGGGTCCCCATCTACATGGTGGTCTGCACTAGTGAAGGGGCGGGGGTCTCCATCTACATGGTGGTCTGCACTAGTGAAGGGGCGGGGGTCCCCATCTACATGGTGGTCTGCACTAGTGAAGGGGCGGGGGTCCCCATCTACATGGTGGTCTGCACTAGTGAATGGGCGGGGGTCTCCATCTACATGGTGGTCTGCACTAGTGAAGGGGCGGGGGTCCCCATCTACATGGTGGTCTGCACTAGTGAAGGGGCGGGGGTCCCCATCTACATTGTGGTCTGCACTAGTGAAGGGGCGGGGGTCCCCATCTACATTGTGGTCTGCACTAGTGAAGGGGCGGGGGTCCCCATCTACATGGTGGTCTGCACTAGTGAAGGGGCGGGGGTCCCCATCTACATGGTGGTCTGCACTAGTGAAGGGGCGGGGGTCCCCATCTACATGGTGGTCTGCACTAGTGAAGGGGCGGGGGTCCCCCATCTACATGGTGGTCTGCACTAGTGAAGGGGCGGGGGTCCCATCTACATGGTGGTCTGCACTAGTGAAGGGGCGGGGGGTCCCCATCTACATGGTGGTCTGCACTAGTGAAGGGGCGGGGGTCCCCATCTACATGGTGGTCTGCACTAGTGAAGGGGCGGGGGTCCCCATCTACATGGTGGTCTGCACTAGTGAAGGGGCGGGGGTCCCCATCTACATGGTGGTCTGCACTAGTGAAGGGGCGGGGGTCCCCATCTACATGGTGGTCTGCACTAGTGAAGGGGCGGGGGTCCCCATCTACATGGTGGTCTGCACTAGTGAAGGGGCGGGGGTCCCCATCTACATGGTGGTCTGCACTAGTGAATGGGCGGGGGTCCCCATCTACATGGTGGTCTGCACTAGTGAAGGGGCGGGGGTCCCCATCTACATGGTGGTCTGCACTAGTGAAGGGGCGAGGGTCCCCATCTACATGGTGGTCTGCACTAGTGAAGGGGCGGGGGTCTCCATCTACATGGTGGTCTGCACTAGTGAAGGGGCGGGGGATCCCCATCTACATGGTGGTCTGCACTAGTGAAGGGGCGGGGGTCCCCATCTACATGGTGGTCTGCACTAGTGAAGGGGCGGGGGTCCCCATCTACATGGTGGTCTGCACTAGTGAAGGGGCGGGGGTCCCCATCTACATGGTGGTCTGCACTAGTGAAGGGGCGGGGGTCCCCATCTACATGGTGGTCTGCACTAGTGAAGGGGCGGGGGTCCCCATCTACATGGTGGTCTGCACTAGTGAAGGGGCGGGGGTCCCCATCTACATGGTGGTCTGCACTAGTGAAGGGGCGGGGGTCCCCATCTACATGGTGGTCTGCACTAGTGAAGGGGCGGGGGTCCCCATCTACATGGTGGTCTGCACTAGTGAAGGGGCGGAGGTCGCCATCTACATGGTGGTCTGCACTAGTGAAGGGGCGGGGGTCCCCATCTACATGGTGGTCTGCACTAGTGAAGGGGCGGGGGTCCCCATCTACATGGTGGTCTGCACTAGTGAAGGGGCGGGGGTCCCCATCTACATGGTGGTCTGCACTAGTGAAGGGGCGGGGGTCCCCATCTACATGGTGGTCTGCACTAGTGAAGGGGCGGGGGTCCCCATCTACATGGTGGTCTGCACTAGTGAATGGGCGGGGGTCCCCATCTACATGGTGGTCTGCACTAGTGAAGGGGCGGGGGTCCCCATCTACATGGTGGTCTGCACTAGTGAAGGGGGCGGGGGTCCCCATCTACATGGTGGTCTGCACTAGTGAAGGGGCGGGGGTCTCCATCTACATGGTGGTCTGCACTAGTGAAGGGGCGAGGGTCCCCATCTACATGGTGGTCTGCACTAGTGAATGGGCGGGGGTCTCCATCTACATGGTGGTCTGCACTAGTGAAGGGGCGGGGATCCCCATCTACATGGTGGTCTGCACTAGTGAATGGGCGGGGGTCCCCATCTACATTGTGGTCTGCACTAGTGAAGGGGCGGGGGTCCCCATCTACATTGTGGTCTGCACTAGTGAATGGGCGGGGGTCCCCATCTACATGGTGGTCTGCACTAGTGAAGGGGCGGGGGTCCCCATCTACATGGTGGTCTGCACTAGTGAAGGGGCGGGGGTCCCCATCTACATGGTGGTCTGCACTAGTGAAGGGGCGGGGGTCCCCATCTACATGGTGGTCTGCACTAGTGAAGGGGCGGGGGTCCCCATCTACATGGTGGTCTGCACTAGTGAAGGGGCGGAGGTCGCCATCTACATGGTGGTCTGCACTAGTGAAGGGGCGGGGGTCCCCATCTACATGGTGGTCTGCACTAGTGAAGGGGCGGGGGTCCCCATCTACATGGTGGTCTGCACTAGTGAAGGGGCGGGGGTCCCCCATCTACATGGTGGTCTGCACTAGTGAAGGGGCGGGGGTCGCCATCTACATGGTGGTCTGCACTAGTGAAGGGGCGGGGGTCCCCATCTACATGGTGGTCTGCACTAGTGAAGGGGCGAGGGTCCCCATCTACATGGTGGTCTGCACTAGTGAAGGGGCGGGGGTCCCCATCTACATGGTGGTCTGCACTAGTGAATGGGCGGGGGTCCCCATCTACATGGTGGTCTGCACTAGTGAAGGGGCGGGGGTCCCCCATCTACATGGTGGTCTGCACTAGTGAAGGGGCGGGGGTCCCCATCTACATGGTGGTCTGCACTAGTGAAGGGGCGGGGGTCCCCATCTACATGGTGGTCTGCACTAGTGAAGGGGCGGGGGTCGCCATCTACATGGTGGTCTGCACTAGTGAAGGGGCGGGGGTCCCCATCTACATGGTGGTCTGCACTAGTGAAGGGGCGGGGGTCGCCATCTACATGGTGGTCTGCACTAGTGAAGGGGCGGGGGTCCCCATCTACATGGTGGTCTGCACTAGTGAAGGGGCGAGGGTCCCCATCTACATGGTGGTCTGCACTAGTGAAGGGGCGGGGGTCCCCATCTACATGGTGGTCTGCACTAGTGAATGGGCGGGGGGTCCCCATCTACATGGTGGTCTGCACTAGTGAAGGGGCGGGGGTCCCCATCTACATGGTGGTCTGCACTAGTGAAGGGGCGGGGGTCCCCATCTACATGGTGGTCTGCACTAGTGAAGGGGCGGGGGTCCCCATCTACATGGTGGTCTGCACTAGTGAAGGGGCGGGGGTCCCCATCTACATGGTGGTCTGCACTAGTGAAGGGGCGGGGGTCCCCATCTACATGGTGGTCTGCACTAGTGAAGGGGCGGGGGTCCCCATCTACATGGTGGTCTGCACTAGTGAATGGGCGGGGGTCCCCATCTACATGGTGGTCTGTCACTAGTGAAGGGGCGGGGGGTCCCCATCTACATGGTGGTCTGCACTAGTGAAGGGGCGGGGGTCCCCCATCTACATGGTGGTCTGCACTAGTGAAGGGGCGGGGGTCGCCATCTACATGGTGGTCTGCACTAGTGAAGGGGCGGGGGTCCCCATCTACATGGTGGTCTGCACTAGTGAAGGGGCGGGGGTCGCCATCTACATGGTGGTCTGCACTAGTGAAGGGGCGGGGGTCCCCATCTACATGGTGGTCTGCACTAGTGAAGGGGCGGAGGGTCCCCATCTACATGGTGGTCTGCACTAGTGAAGGGGCGGGGGTCCCCCATCTACATGGTGGTCTGCACTAGTGAATGGGCGGGGGTCCCCATCTACATGGTGGTCTGCACTAGTGAAGGGGCGGGGGTCCCCATCTACATGGTGGTCTGCACTAGTGAAGGGGCGGGGGTCCCCATCTACATGGTGGTCTGCACTAGTGAAGGGGCGGGGGTCCCCATCTACATGGTGGTCTGCACTAGTGAAGGGGCGGGGGTCCCCATCTACATGGTGGTCTGCACTAGTGAAGGGGCGGGGGTCCCCATCTACATGGTGGTCTGCACTAGTGAAGGGGCGGGGGTCCCCATCTACATGGTGGTCTGCACTAGTGAATGGGCGGGGGTCTCCATCTACATGGTGGTCTGCACTAGTGAAGGGGGCGGGGGATCCCCATCTACATGGTGGTCTGCACTAGTGAAGGGGCGGGGGTCCCCATCTACATGGTGGTCTGCACTAGTGAAGGGGCGGGGGTCCCCATCTACATTGTGGTCTGCACTAGTGAATGGGCGGGGGTCCCCATCTACATGGTGGTCTGCACTAGTGAAGGGGCGGGGGTCCCCATCTACATGGTGGTCTGCACTAGTGAAGGGGGCGGGGGTCCCCATCTACATGGTGGTCTGCACTAGTGAAGGGGCGGGGGTCCCCATCTACATGGTGGTCTGCACTAGTGAAGGGGCGGGGGTCCCCATCTACATGGTGGTCTGCACTAGTGAAGGGGCGGGGGTCCCCATCTACATGGTGGTCTGCACTAGTGAAGGGGCGGAGGGTCGCCATCTACATGGTGGTCTGCACTAGTGAAGGGGCGGGGGTCCCCATCTACATGGTGGTCTGCACTAGTGAAGGGGCGGGGGTCCCCATCTACATGGTGGTCTGCACTAGTGAAGGGGCGGGGGTCCCCATCTACATGGTGGTCTGCACTAGTGAAGGGGCGGGGGTCCCCATCTACATGGTGGTCTGCACTAGTGAAGGGGCGGGGGTCCCCATCTACATGGTGGTCTGCACTAGTGAAGGGGCGGGGGTCCCCATCTACATGGTGGTCTGCACTAGTGAAGGGGCGGGGGTCCCCATCTACATGGTGGTCTGCACTAGTGAAGGGGCGGGGGTCCCCATCTACATGGTGGTCTGCACTAGTGAAGGGGCGGGGGTCCCCATCTACATGGTGGTCTGCACTAGTGAAGGGGCGGGGGTCCCCATCTACATGGTGGTCTGCACTAGTGAAGGGGCGGGGGTCCCCATCTACATGGTGGTCTGCACTAGTGAAGGGGCGGGGGTCGCCATCTACATGGTGGTCTGCACTAGTGAAGGGGCGGGGGTCCCCATCTACATGGTGGTCTGCACTAGTGAAGGGGCGGGGGTCCCCATCTACATGGTGGTCTGCACTAGTGAAGGGGCGGGGGTCCCCATCTACATGGTGGTCTGCACTAGTGAAGGGGCGGGGGTCCCCATCTACATGGTGGTCTGCACTAGTGAAGGGGCGGGGTCATCAGGTGGCCTGAGGGCGGGGGTCCCCATCTACATGGTGGTCTGCACTAGTGAAGGGGCGGGGGGTCCCCATCTACATGGTGGTCTGCACTAGTGAAGGGGCGGGGGTCCCCATCTACATGGTGGTCTGCACTAGTGAAGGGGCGGGGGTCCCCATCTACATGGTGGTCTGCACTAGTGAAGGGGCGGGGGTCCCCATCTACATGGTGGTCTGCACTAGTGAAGGGGCGGGGGTCCCCATCTACATGGTGGTCTGCACTAGTGAAGGGGCGGGGGTCCCCATCTACATGGTGGTCTGCACTAGTGAAGGGGCGGGGGTCCCCATCTACATGGTGGTCTGCACTAGTGAAGGGGCGGGGGTCCCCATCTACATGGTGGTCTGCACTAGTGAAGGGGCGGGGGTCCCCATCTACATGGTGGTCTGCACTAGTGAAGGGGCGGGGGTCCCCATCTACATGGTGGTCTGCACTAGTGAAGGGGCGGGGGTCCCCATCTACATGGTGGTCTGCACTAGTGAAGGGGCGGGGGTCCCCATCTACATGGTGGTCTGCACTAGTGAAGGGGCGGGGGTCCCCATCTACATGGTGGTCTGCACTAGTGAAGGGGCGGGGGTCCCCATCTACATGGTGGTCTGCACTAGTGAAGGGGCGGGGGTCCCCATCTACATGGTGGTCTGCACTAGTGAAGGGGCGGGGGTCCCCATCTACATGGTGGTCTGCACTAGTGAAGGGGCGGGGGTCCCCATCTACATGGTGGTCTGCACTAGTGAAGGGGCGGGGGTCCCCATCTACATGGTGGTCTGCACTAGTGAAGGGGCGGGGGTCCCCATCTACATGGTGGTCTGCACTAGTGAAGGGGCGGGGGTCCCCATCTACATGGTGGTCTGCACTAGTGAAGGGGCGGGGGTCCCCATCTACATGGTGGTCTGCACTAGTGAAGGGGCGGGGGTCCCCATCTACATGGTGGTCTGCACTAGTGAAGGGGCGGGGGTCCCCATCTACATGGTGGTCTGCACTAGTGAAGGGGCGGGGGTCCCCATCTACATGGTGGTCTGCACTAGTGAAGGGGCGGGGGTCCCCATCTACATGGTGGTCTGCACTAGTGAAGGGGCGGGGGTCCCCATCTACATGGTGGTCTGCACTAGTGAAGGGGCGGGGGTCCCCATCTACATGGTGGTCTGCACTAGTGAAGGGGCGGGGGTCCCCATCTACATGGTGGTCTGCACTAGTGAAGGGGCGGGGGTCCCCATCTACATGGTGGTCTGCACTAGTGAAGGGGCGGGGGTCCCCATCTACATGGTGGTCTGCACTAGTGAAGGGGCGGGGGTCCCCATCTACATGGTGGTCTGCACTAGTGAAGGGGCGGGGGTCCCCATCTACATGGTGGTCTGCACTAGTGAAGGGGCGGGGGTCCCCATCTACATGGTGGTCTGCACTAGTGAAGGGGCGGGGGTCCCCATCTACATGGTGGTCTGCACTAGTGAAGGGGCGGGGGTCCCCATCTACATGGTGGTCTGCACTAGTGAAGGGGCGGGGGTCCCCATCTACATGGTGGTCTGCACTAGTGAAGGGGCGGGGGTCCCCATCTACATGGTGGTCTGCACTAGTGAAGGGGCGGGGGTCCCCATCTACATGGTGGTCTGCACTAGTGAAGGGGCGGGGGTCCCCATCTACATGGTGGTCTGCACTAGTGAAGGGGCGGGGGGTCCCCATCTACATGGTGGTCTGCACTAGTGAAGGGGCGGGGGTCCCCATCTACATGGTGGTCTGCACTAGTGAAGGGGCGGGGGTCCCCATCTACATGGTGGTCTGCACTAGTGAAGGGGCGGGGGTCCCCCATCTACATGGTGGTCTGCACTAGTGAAGGGGCGGGGGTCCCCATCTACATGGTGGTCTGCACTAGTGAAGGGGCGGGGGTCCCCATCTACATGGTGGTCTGCACTAGTGAAGGGGCGGGGGTCCCCATCTACATGGTGGTCTGCACTAGTGAAGGGGCGGGGGGTCCCCATCTACATGGTGGTCTGCACTAGTGAAGGGGCGGGGGTCCCCATCTACATGGTGGTCTGCACTAGTGAAGGGGCGGGGGTCCCCATCTACATGGTGGTCTGCACTAGTGAAGGGGCGGGGGTCCCCATCTACATGGTGGTCTGCACTAGTGAAGGGGCGGGGGTCCCCATCTACATGGTGGTCTGCACTAGTGAAGGGGCGGGGGTCCCCATCTACATGGTGGTCTGCACTAGTGAAGGGGCGGGGGTCCCCATCTACATGGTGGTCTGCACTAGTGAAGGGGCGGGGGTCCCCATCTACATGGTGGTCTGCACTAGTGAAGGGGCGGGGGTCCCCATCTACATGGTGGTCTGCACTAGTGAAGGGGCGGGGGTCCCCATCTACATGGTGGTCTGCACTAGTGAAGGGGCGGGGGTCCCCATCTACATGGTGGTCTGCACTAGTGAAGGGGCGGGGGTCCCCATCTACATGGTGGTCTGCACTAGTGAAGGGGCGGGGGTCCCCATCTACATGGTGGTCTGCACTAGTGAAGGGGCGGGGGTCCCCATCTACATGGTGGTCTGCACTAGTGAAGGGGCGGGGGTCCCCATCTACATGGTGGTCTGCACTAGTGAAGGGGCGGGGGTCCCCCATCTACATGGTGGTCTGCACTAGTGAAGGGGCGGGGGTCCCCCATCTACATGGTGGTCTGCACTAGTGAAGGGGCGGGGGTCCCCATCTACATGGTGGTCTGCACTAGTGAAGGGGCGGGGGTCCCATCTACATGGGATGGTCTGCACTAGTGAAGGGGCGCCCCTGGGGGGTCCCCCATCTACATGGTGGTCTGCACTAGTGAAGGGGCGGGGGTCCCCATCTACATGGTGGTCTGCACTAGTGAAGGG